>NC_134143.1:32722500-32885000 GCF_033958435.1 Carettochelys insculpta
TGAGCAAGTCACTTAAATGTAATATGCCTCAGTTTTCCCATCTGTAAAATGGAGCTCATAATAAGCATCTCTGGGACCTGGGGATAAAAAGATCTATTGTTATTATAACAATGAGTATCAGAAATGAGTGTTACTCCTGATGAGTTTTCTTAGTGAGATAAATGATATATTTACCTAATTTGGTGTATACTCCAAGGCAGTTCTTCTGGAATAAGAGATCTCTTGTGTTGATAATAGTATGTTTTGAATGGATTGATAGTTCAAACACCTAAATGATATCACCTTACCTGATATGTGGCACAGTGCAGCTGGACCTAACTGGACAAAAATGTGAATTTGCCCCGTTGTCTCTCACCTTGGCTGCATGGGGAAATCCAAATCCTGAGCCCGAGAATTAAAAGGTTGGATTCAACCTGCCTAAAAGCCAGGCATCAAGTTATGAGCTCATTTTTCAGGGTTGTTTATAATGGGATTTAAAGGGTGTAAGCTGCAGAAATTGTTCCATGTACAACAATTAAAATGTGATGCTGGAATTCTTAAGTGATGAGCATCAGTTTGAAGCATCTAACAAAAAAAGTTTTAGGCCTAACAACCTTGACTGTCAGTTTAAGGAAGGAAGAAATCAATTGAGATCTCACTGAACTAGAGGGTATTACATACCTATTGTTGGTATTTCATAGAGATTATGCATTTTTACTTAGTGACTTTGCTTTGGCTGAAATGACAGGGTATATTCAGGTCAATGCCCTTCCAATACCACCTGAACAGTGTTATGATGCAGTTATTTCAGTAGAATGCTAATGCCATGGTGAGTTAGGAGATGAAGACAATGTAAGTGACCAAAGCAGTTAGGAGTTGATCTGTACTTAAATGAGACTTTCTCCCCCCTGACTTGAATGAGGACAGGATCAAGCTCTGAATTTACTAAGTTATGGTTAATGCAGAAGTCGAAGATGAAGAATATCTATCCAAGATAAGTGAACTGGTGAGGAAAGATGTTACTTATCCAAAGGCTTTTCCTGGAGGAGCTAGAATTATCAGTATGTTAGCAATGATACCCTGACCATCTGTTTTTCATCCTTGTCCTGGAAGGAGGGGATTCTGGGAAATAGTTAAAAATCAGCTACAAACATCTAAAAGTTAATTTTTTTTAAATTTGAGTTTATTTTTCCCTTGCAGTCTGTACAACAGAGAAAGCAAAAGTCCTTTGAAAGTTTCATACAGTTAGAATTTAATACTCTGCTTACACTGGCAGTGAATAAAAGGGCTCGATGTCTTCGACATCAAACTCTTCAGAGTCCAGTCAGCAGACCCACTGCCAAGGTTATTTCATGCCCTATGTTTTACAGAAAAAAGTCTGAAAAGAACAGCAATTAAAACACCACATTTGGATGGATTTGCATATGGATACCAGCTGACTCAAGAGATGGGTGCCATGAACCTTTTACCTCTCCATCACTGGGCTGAATAGGTTGCAGATCTGTAGAGTTAACAGATAACAGCTTTTAAAACCTACAAATCGCTCCCATCTGGCATTAGTTAGGCAAATGGCCATCTGGGACTTCTACTTTGCTGCTGCTCATTGATTGCGTTTGTAGCTCCTCAACCTGCTGTTCCCTATGTCATCCTGTTTATTTGTGGCATCCTTCTGGACATTAATTGTGAGCTCTGTAAGGCAGGGTTGTTTTTCTGGTCAGTGCTTAGCCCGGGGGCTTTGACCCTTGACTGGAGTTCCTAGGAGCTACTGAAATGCAAGTGGTTTGTTTTGGCTGACATGACAGTAGTAGACGGTCTCAATCTAGTTTGTCATAAGCAAATGTTTATATCACACATAACAATCTCAATCATCTCACCAGACACACCACAAGAGACAAATCTATACACTTGGGCCACAGACCTGGGGTGTGACTCGCAGCCTTCTAGCCCCTCCATGGAAGAAGGCCCCACCTCCTAGATGAGAACCGCTGCTTCCCAACTTCCTGAGCACGGTGCACTTTTTTATATAGTTCAAGTACAAATGTTTGTTTTTTAAACAGAGTTGTATTTTGTGTGTTTTGAAAGTTATATTTCATTTTGTGCACCATTTTATTTTGGGAGTAAAGGGAGTTTTTTAAAGACCACACCTGCATCCCTCCCTGTTGGTTGGAGATCAGGGAGGGTGAGGGGAAGGGAGGGGTGGTACTGGGGAGGGGGAAGGGCTGTGGGCCCAGGGCATTCCCCGCATGTGACCTGTGGAGGGTGATTGAGGGCCATGGGAAAAGTACTCCCACAGGGCCTCCTGGATGCACACCCCATCCACGTGTGCTTGGTGGCTGAGTGTGGTGCTCAGTTGGTAGTAGGGGCCACCACCCTCCATCCCCCACCCCTGGTGGATGTCCTCTCACCTGCACTCCTTCAGGTTATGGAAGGCACAACAGGCAGCCATGATATGGGGGACATTCTGCTCTCCCACATCAAGCCAATTCAGGAGACACCAGAACCTCCCCTTCAAGTGCCTGAAGGCGCACTAGACTGGGGTCCATGCCCGGGTCACATGGGTGTTGAAACTGATGTGAAAACCTTAGCTAACACTACATCCACCAGAGTCTCTCCAATGCCAAGTTGATAGCTGCACACTCCCTGAAACTGAACTGCTAGATAGTGACCAAAGCAGCACACAAAGGAGACACCATTGTATTTCACAGCCTTGATGGCTATGTTGATATGGCCAACTGACAGCTCTCTGATGTCACCTGTTATACTAGGGGTGGGCAATAATTTTTGATGGAGTGCAGGGTAAGAGATTGGGGCATAGGAGTAGGGGTGTGGGATCTGGCAGGGAGTTTGGGTGAAGGAGGGGGTTGCGACCTTGAGGAGAGGTTTAGGAGGGGGTGCAGGATCTGGGAAGGGGCTGTAATCTGGTGCAGGAATGCAGGAGGGAGTGCAGGATCTGGGGCTGTAACCTAGGGCAGAGGATTGGGGTGCAAGATTTAGGAGAGAGTGGTGACCTGAGGCAGTACTGCAGGAGGGGTTGCAGGGATTTGGATTGTGAGTGGGGGTAGGAAATCAGGGTGCAGTGTCTGGGAGGGGTTGTGACCTGGTGCAGGGATTTGGGTTGTGACCGGGGGTAGAGAGTTGGGGTGCAAGGTCTGGGAGGGAGTTGTAACCTGGAGGAGAGATGCACGAGTGGGTACACGATCTGGGAAGGGAAATGGGTGTAGGAGCAGAGTGCAGAGAGTTCAAGTTACATGGGGTAGGAGTGCACGAAGGAGGGAAGAGGACTGGGGAGTAGAAGGGGCTAAACTGCAAGAGTCAGGTTCTTCCTGGGAGCGGGGGTCCCTGCCTTCTATGCCCCTATACATGCTCAGAGCAACTGCAGGGGCCATGGGTGCTGCTCTGAACTGGGCCCTGCAAGCCCAGGGGAAACCAGCTAACAGGGGCTGCAAGATTTTGCTGGGGATGGGGGCAGCATGACAAGTTTCTCCTTCCTCCCCGAGCTGCCTGTGTTCACAGAGCCTTGCAGCCACCTTGTCGAGCAGTGAGTGGGGCAGGCAGTGAGCTGGCTGAGGCTCCCACAGGCCAGGTCCAGTGGCTTGGCAGGCTGCACCCCCCTGCAGATTATATTTTGCCTGGCCCTGGACTATAGAGAACTCAAAGAAGATCCCTCATCACAGTGTACCCAGATACATAAAGATAGTATCAAACCTTTCTCCTGACAACTCCAAAAGGAACTCTACTCCCTAGGATCTTCCTACATGCTGTCCAAGTTACACAAACAAGGGAACTAGACAAACCCATCTTATCTGGTCACAGCTCTGTTACTGAAGGGATATCAGGATTCATAAAAACCATCCTCAAATCACTCACCACACAAAGGGCCATTTTCCTACAGGACACAATCTACTTCCCCCAGAAACTCTGCAGTATCAGCCATCTCTCTCAGAACGTCATCCTTGCTACCATGGATCTGACCAACAACTCTCACAGTGACAGCTTCGCTATCTGCCTCAATTACCAATAAGACAATGGACAACACTCAGATATCCCACCCCAAACACACCATCAAGTGCATCCATAGCCATTTTATGTTCAATAACAATCCATAGGTACTAGGGTAGCTCTCCGGTAGTCCAACCACATTCATGGGCCACCTTGATGAAGAATTTCTGCATAAAACCACAGCTAAACCAGTTACATGCCTGAGATACATTGATGACATTTTCATCCTCTGAACAAAGTACACTCCCTCCAAAATCTCCACTACAACTTTAACAACCACCACTGAAAATTTGTGTCTTAGAACAAAGAGACTTTAAAAACAGATTACATAGAGACATTTTGAATTGGAGTTCATATTCAAATTTGGCATATTAACACTTGGTATGAACAGACAACAATTACCTCATGCATTATAATGACTGCTTCCCTTCCTTTGATACTCATAATTATCTCAGGCAAGTCACTTAACTTCCCCCACCCCTCACCCCTCTCTTTCAATCCTATGTACTTGATTTGTCAGTTTTTATTGCAGGTTTTTTTTGGACACTTGTACGTATAGAAATCAGTCTATACTGGATATACTATTGATGTGATGAAGTGGATCTGTCCCATGAAGGCTTGTCACTGAATAAATCATTTTGTTAGTCTTTAAAGTGCTACGTTTCTGCTGTTTTGTTTTGTTTTGTTAGAATACAGACTAAAACAGCGATCTCTCTGCTACTAACCACCACCCATCCATCCAAATCTCTCTAGAACACTCCTACACTAGCATCAATTTCCTGGATACCATGATCAGTTTCAGCAATGGAACTTACAGACAACCATATACACACAAAAAAAAAACCCCCCCAAAAAAACCCACATATCACCACAGATCCAGTAAACACTGAAAACACTCAAGAAACCTGATATCTACAGCCAGGCACTCAGCTACCACAGAATATGCTTCAAGGAGAAGGTCCAGGATACACACCTTAAAACAATTACAATTGTCTTCCCCAAACAAGGACACTCCAGAGAAGTAGACACACCTACTCAAAGTGGCACCAGGCCCTGCCAGAACAACAGACAGAAACCCTGAAGGCATGTCCCCACAACTATGCTCATTCATACAGACCACAACACACTTTTCAAGACCCATGGATTCTACACTGCCTCTCTGGGAGAAGCTGGATGATTACTATACTCTTCAATTAAGTCACATAGGCTACGTCCACACTAGCACACTACGTTGAAGTAGCCTATTTCAAAGTAACAACATCAAAATAGGCTACTTTGATGCGTATTGTCTACACATCCTCCGGGGCTGTTGCTGTCAACATTCAACATCGAAGTAGCAACAGGGAACGTCATAAGGAGCAACCCCAGAAGGAAATGCGGTGCGTCCACACACACAAGCACTCCCCATCGAAATAAGGGGCCAGCAAAGCCTGCAGATGGGGTCACAGGCTGGACTAGCCCTTCTGAGGCAACAGCAAGCCGCTCCATTAAAGGGCCTCTCCCAGACACTCTCAGCCTGCACAGCACGAGGTCCACAGAGCTGACAACCAGTTGCAAACCACGTGGACACAGCATGGACACCCCGATGCAGCAGCAGCAGCCGCCGCCAGAAGCCCTGGGCTAAGGGCTGCTGCACGCGGCGACCACAGAACTCCGCAGGGGCTGGGCAGAGCGTCTTTCAACCCCTCAGTTGATGGCCGCCATGGAGGACCCTGCTATTTTGATGAAGTGGGACGTGGATCGTCTACACACGCCCTACTTCGACATTGAACATCAAAGTAGGGCGCTATTCCCATCTTCAGATGGAATTGCGATTTCGACGTCTCGCCGCCTAACGTCAATTTCAATGTCGAAATAGCGCACAGCGCTTGTAGACGCAACGCGTCCTATTTCGACATTGTGCCAGCTACTTCAAAGTAGCTGGCTAGTGTAGACGCACCCATATAAAAATAAATGACACAATGTCGACTGAGGGAGAGCACTTTTCAGAGAGTGATCACTCTACATCGGACCTCTCAGTCCTGATCCTCCAAGGAAACCTGCACTACACCTTCAAAGTATGAGCGCGGTGAGTTAAATCCATAACTTTGCTACACAGTAAAAATCATGGACTTAGACACGATCTTCTATAACCCACTAATACCCACACCTCTTCTTTTCTCTGCTATAAGTACAGAGGTGTTAACTGGCTACTTCACCTTGAATAGTCCCTTGAAATATGTGTTAACAATGCTAAACAAATCTGTTCCACCTGGTGTTTGACTGTGACCCTGAGTCACTCAAGAAGAGCTCTGTGTAAAAAGCCTGTCTCTCACACCCACAGTAACTGGTCCAATATTACCTCCCATGTTGCCTCTCTACCATAACAATTCACAGACTCAGAAAACAGAACAAAGAACAAACTGATACAGAGACAGAGCTACCATCCTAGTTCTTGAGATGATCCTTCTACATTATCAAAACAAAAAGCAGTCAAGCAGCACTTTAAAGACTAGCAAAATAGTTTATTAGGTGAGCTTTCGTGGGACAGACCCACTTCTTCAGACCATAGCCAGACCAGACCAGACTCAATATTTAAGGCAAAGAGAACCAAAAACAATAAGCAAGGAGGACAAATCAGAAAAAGATAATCAAGGTGAGCAAATCAGAGAGTGGAGGGTGGCGGGGGAAGGTCAAGAATTAGATTGAGCCAAGTATGCAGACAAGCCCCTATAGTGACTCAGAAAGTTCCCATCACGATTTAAACCATGTGTTAATGTGCCAAATTTGAATATAAAAGCCAGCTCGACTGTTTCCCTTTCCAGAACGGAGCGATAATTCTTCTTCAGTAACACACATACCTTGAGGTCATTGACAGAATGCCCCATTCCATTAAAATGTTGACTAACTGGTTTGTAGATCTGGAGTGTTTTGATGTCTGTTTTGTGCCCATTGACGCTTTGTCTAAGGGAGTTAGAAGTCTGTCCAATATACAAAGCATCTGGGCATTGTTGGCACATGATGGCATATATGATGTTAGTAGAGGAGCATGAGAAAGTGCCCGTGATTCTGTGAGTAACCTGGTTAGGTCAAGTGATGGTATTTCCCGAGAAGATATGTGGACAAAGCTGGCAGCGGGCTTTGTTGCAGGGAAAGGTTCCAGGACTGGTGTTCCTGGGGTATAGACTGTGGCTGTTAGTGAGGATCCTCATGAGGTTGGGAGGTTGTCTGTAGGAGAGAACAGGCCTGTCACCCAGGGTCTTCTGGAGTGTAGCATCCTGATTAAGGATAGGTTGTAGGTCTTTAATAATTCGTTGCAGTGGTCTGAGTTGGGGGCTGTAGGTGATGACCAGTGGTGTTCTGTTCTTGGCTTTTTTGGGCCGATCTTGGAGTAGCTGGTCTCTGGGTATTCCTCTGGCCCTATCGATTTGTTTTTTTTACTTCTCCTGGTGGGCAATTCAGGTTAATGAATATTTGGTAAAGTTCTTGTAGTTTTTGGTCTCTGTCAGTTGGATCAGAGCAAATGTGATTGTACCTAACAGCTTGACTGTAAACAATGGATCTAGTCACGTGTGCAGGATGGAAACTAGAAGGGTGTAGATAAGTATAGAGATCAGTAGGTTTTCGATACAGTGTGGTACTGTCCAGGCCATCCTTGATTAGTACTGTAGTGTCCAGGAAATGTATCTCTTGCATGTTGTAATCGAGGCGTAAGTTGATGGTGGGGTGTAGATTGTTAAAGTCTCTGTGGAATTCTTCTAGAGCCTCTGTACCATGGGTCCAAATCATAAAGATGTCTTTAAAGTGCTACTTGACTGCTTTTTGTTTTGATAGTGTATAGACTAGCACGGCTTCCTCTCTGTTACTCTTCTACATTATGGTTGTACAAACTGGTCAGGATCAGAGAATTGTGGAAAAGGGAAGGGTATTAAGAATTCAGTGCTGCTGCCTATGATGTGGAAAATAGACTTCAGTGTCCAGGGTCATGCTGTCAATCCAGCTTTTCGCAATCAAGTAAGCAAGAAAAAAATACAGCTATATGTATTTTTTCAGGGTTTCGATTATTTCTTGATTTATTCTCCAACCTGCTGCTTATTTGTCCCTTTTCATTTCCTGCTTAGCATTTAGAGAAGAACACATTACTTTAGACTGATGAAGGAACTTTCAGCATGAAATTTTCAAGATATGGATAGTGAGACAGTAATTGGTTTGAAAACCAAAACATCCAGAAAGAGTATGAAACTGATTTGAAACCTTGTTAGCTGGATAATAGTGTTAGCTTGCTATTTTCACAAGTTACAGTGCTTTATACCTAATATAGAATTATTTATAGGTACAGCAGGATGCTAAAATGCATGTATTACTTCAAACACAACATGCATACATGATATAGGTCTGAAAATTACAGACTTTCATACCTCTTCATTTTCCTGTGTGATATCATCAAAATTAGCATGACAGTGTATCATTATAAGGAAGGATTGGCAATAACCCTTATGCCAAAAACCTAGATATTCAAAAGGAATTTTAAACTACAGTATTATTTGGCAAATTGTCTTTCAACAACATTAACATTGCCATTTACTCAGAAGAACATACAGAAGACAAATATACAGATGATCAAACATATTCCAGTGCGCTAGTGAATGACGTAAGTAGTATAAACTAATGAGTCAGACTGTTAGCTGCCTGTGCCTCAAATGGGTGGCCAAGTATTAAAACTAATAACAGACATCTAAGTAACAGACATTTCAAGGGGACAGAAAATTGGGACTTCTGAATACTATGCCTAGTTGTATTTGTGCTTTTGCTATAAAACAGTGGTATTTACTTTCTCAGCTGAAGGCGCTATGATTACAAACAATGTAAAGGGGCCACAATAAATGTTAGCCTTTCGCTTATAAACACAATACAAAATTTTACCTAACTTTTATTGTCCTCCTAAGGTGACTTGTGCTGTTATTTACCTTTCCAGCACTTTGTTATTTTTAGTTGAATCTGAGATGTTGTCTAGTGCACCAAGCTAGCTAAATTCATATCCTTGAAATCTTCCCTGTATCAGTGGAGCTGATTCAAATTCTTCAGTTTAAACATCACAGAGCACAGCTTTCTATGTAATGTACTTAATGGTCCCCATCATTATAGTGCACTGGAATCTTTAATGTCTTTATCATCAGAAAACTCCCTCAGCTCGGCTAAGGTTACACAAGGAAGCCTGCAAAAGGGCTGGAAATTGAGCTTAGGTCACAAGCTGGCATCCTAATCATCATCCTTCCTCTCCAGTCTGAAAGAGAATGTTGTCAGTTCATGATTAAATACCAATTGTCTTTTCAGTAGATACACTCTTGAGAGCAACAGGAGATCCCTGGGCTGAATGTTGAACATCACCACTCTTTGTGCTTCAATTTATCCATCTTTTAAAAGAGAAATAAGAAATAACTCCTGCCAACCAGGAGTTAGGATAGCTTATGTTTGGAAAATTCTTTGAGATCCTTTGAATGCTCTTCGGTATAGTCATTATATAGTAAAACTAATAATTACTATCATTGTCATTATTATGTATTTCATTTGAAGGCTTCCTTGGCTGACTCAAGCTTTTATACTTTTAGGTATGTTTTTATCCATCCATTCACTGTCATGAACATATCTGTAGCAGGCAACTGAAGAAAGGAGAGAGTGGGAGTAACCATATCCATTTGTTTTAATTAGGTGAAAGAGAATTGTGATAGCAGAAAGAGCCTCAGCATGCTGGACTGTGGCTAATAACATATCAGAGAATCAATCAATCATAGAATACTAGGAGTGGAAGGTTCCTCGAGAGGCCATCGAGTCCAGCCCCCTGCCCTAATGGCAGGACCAAGTACTGGCTAAACCATCCCTGATAGACATCTATCTAACCTGTTCTTAAATATCTCCAGCGATGGAGATTCCACAACCTCCCTTGGCAATTTATTCCAGTGTTTGGCCACCCTGACAGTTAGGAACTTTTTCCTAATGTCAAACCTAAACCTCCCTTGCTGCAGTTTAAGTCCATTGCCTCTGGTTCTATCCTTAGAGGCCAAAAAGAACAAGTTTACTCCCTCGTCCTCATGACACCCTTTTAGATTCCTGAAAACCATTATCATGTCACTCCTCAGTCTTCTCTTTTCCAAACTAAACAAGCCCAATTCTTTCAGCCTTTCTTCATAGGTCACATTCTCTAGACCTTTAATCATACTTGTCGCTCTTTTCTGGACCCTCTCGAATTTCTCCACATCTTTCTTGAACTGCGGTGCCCAGAACTGGACACAATACTCCAGCTAAGGCCTAACCAGCACAGAGTAGAGCGGAAGAATGACTCCTCATGTCTTGTTCACAACAGCCTGTTAATGCATCCCAGAATCATGTTTGCATTTTTTTGCAACAGCATCAGACTGTTGACTCCTATTTAGCTTGTGGTCCACTGTAACCCCTAGATCCCTTTCCGCTGTAGTCGTTCCTAGACAGTCTTTCCCCATTCTGTATGTGTGAAACTGATTGTTCCTTCCCAAGTGGAGCACTGTGCATTTGTCCTTATTAAACTTCATCCTGTTTACCTCAGACCATTTCTCCAATTTCTCCAGATCATTTTGAATTATGACACAATCCTTCAAAGCAGTTGCAGCCCCTCCCAGCTTGGTATCATCTGCAAACACAGTAAGTGTACTTTCTATGCCAATATCTAAATCATTGATGAAGATATTGAACAGAACCAGTCCTAAAACAGACACTTGTGGAACCCCACTAGTTATACTTTTCCAGCAGGATTGAGAACCATTAAGAACTACTCTCTGAGTACATTTATCCAGCCAGTTATGCACCCACCTTATAGTAGCCTTATCTAAATTGTATTTGCCTTGTTTTTTTATAAGAATATCATGCAAGACTGTATCAAATGCTTTACGAAAGTCTAGGTGTACCACATCTAGTGCTTCTCCCCTATCTACAAGGCTTGTTATCCTATCAAAGAGAGCTATCAGATTGGTTTGACATGATCTGTTCTTTACAAACCCATGCTGGCTGTTTCCTATCACCTTACCACCTTCCAAGTGCTTGCAGATGATTTCTTTAATTACCTGCTCCATTATCTTTCCTGGCACAGAAGTTAAGCTGATTGGCCTGTAGTTTCCTGGGTTATTCTTATTCCCCTTTTTATAGGTGGGCACGCGCGCACGCGCACACACACACACACACACACACACACACACACACACACACACACACACACACACACACACACACACACACACAGCCTGTCCTATATTAAACTCCATGAGACCCTTTCAAGGAAGTCAATGCAAATCTTCATTGAGCTTCCTGCTCTTGAGACCCCTTGGGACAGCTCAAATGGTGAAAGTTAGGCATTTTTTAAAAATTCCTCATTCAATCAGTGCCTTAAATTGCAAACCTGCCTGCAAGTATTTTTTTTGCCTGCAATTTTACACAACCAAGGTAGGAGAATTGAATTGTGCCAGGTGAGTATATGTATTACCCTAGAAACCTTTGCAGGGCTTCCTCCAATCCCTGCTGTTCCGGGGACACAGTTTGGAACAAAGGGTAAATCAAGCCTAAACATTAAAGTTAAAGGTATAAAAGTTAACAGACATATACAGAGATAGATGCTCAAAATGACTGAAGCACAGCTGGATAGTATGAGTTTGTTCACTTACATGTTGGGCACTGTCTTCTGTTCCTCTGACAGAGAGGAACACAGAATAAACACACTGGAGTGGGAGGTATTAATGAAAATAAATTATCTGGTTCTCACTGGTGGTTCATGTAACCAGTCTTGTCCAGAAAACATTGTACTGCACTAACACCTAAAATTCCCAGTCACTGACCAGAGCCTTGGCTAGCGTGTTGACAGGACCAGAGGGAACTTTTCGCGGTATGGTCCATTAAGGCAAAAAAAAACTCAGTCCAAATTTCAGCTCAGAGTAGGGAGTGTAGTGAGGTGGAACATGTTAGGAAAATGTTGTACAGCAAGAGCCTGACTTTGTCACTTACCATTCACTCTACCGTTGTAACTATGAGATTTTCAATAGTCTGCATGGAGGGTGGTATATATTGTTTTTCTGTGGTTGACCATGAACAGCCCCTCCTTTCCTTAGTGACTGCATCGTCATTGTGTTTCTTCGAGATGATAACCTGCAGGCTCAGCACAAATCAGGTCAGACTGCACTAGCATATCGGCTGCTTCATTTACATTGATTAATAATGACATTTAAAATGATAACAGAAATTAATTTCTGAATTGCACGTTAGTAAGTAATTAATTTCTTTGCTCTGTGAAACTAAGATATCACTGATGAACACGTTATCTCAATCTATAAAGAAAAGAAATGCTGAACTGACGACTCCATTAAGTGTACAAAACCGATTTTATATATATCCTGTTATGATTATTTTCCCCAATGCATTTATTTTTCAAGGGGATGGGGAGAGTAACCTAATTCATATTTCCAGTGGCAATCAAAAGACCATGCCTGCTTGTTTCAACAAAATAATGTCATTATCAGGGCTGTTAAAGCTGGAGTTGCCTTGGAAACGCAAAATACTGAAGCTCCAGGTTGGACATTTGAGTTCTCCTTCGCATGCCTCTGTAAGTAGCGTAATCAGAGGGTGGATATGGCATTGAGAGACCTGTGATGATAGGAAGAGTGGGCAGGACCACCTCAAGTTCCACAGATGCTCCTTTATCCACCTTGATTCCTAAATCACTTAAATATTTTCTCCCCTAGGACTGTTACTTGTCTGGAACAAGAAATAAATAATAACTTATTCAACTGAAATGTAAATGGACGCTATCTATATGTAGTTATCTGAGTTGGAATTTAGCCATGGCACTTAGTCTAAAAACCCTATTTTTATGATCACAGATGGCCTTAGTTTCATGTGTCACCCAAAAGGCAGCACCTCCAATAGCATGATGTCCCCCGCCCCCATACTCTACTGCAGGGATCAGCAACCTTTCCAAGGTGGAGTGCTGAAATTTGACCTTTTGACCTCTATGTACAATCCGAGTGCCAGTGGTACTTTTTAAAGTCACGAATAGTCCTACTTACAACAGCTTCATTAATAAATAGCTTAAGATGAAGAGCTTTACCCTTTAGGTGGTGGTTGGTAGCCTTAGCTAGTCTTTTATTAAGCTACAAGTGGTATAGCTTTGAGCAAGCTCCCGCTGCATGGGGGATGAAGAGCAGGGCTGAGCTCCCACCTCTCATGCTGAGGAAAATTGGCACATGTGCCACTCTTGGCACCTGTACCGGGGGGTTGCTGACCCCTGCTCTACTGCCACCTGAGGCACTAACATTGTTTCTAGTGGTGTCTGGACTCTCCCTAACTGACCAAATCCAAGGCTCAATGCTGACTAGCCAGGAGGACAAATAGGGTGAGAGCTGCTGGACGTCTGATACATCATCCTGTTCAAAACAAAAAGATTCCTTATGTGCTTTGGGGCAAATTCATTACTGGTGTAAGCAATCCCAGCCCTTACTGAAGTCAACAGGCAACATGCCTGCTAAACCAAGGGCTGAATTTGGTCCTTTCGTAATGGAAAATAAAACTAAAGAGAAAATATTTTTGGTGCTTTAGGATGCATGAATAAGGTCTTCCCACAAAAGTCCATTTTCTGATTGCTTGGTCATCATCAGAGCCTTGCCATCCATAGTACCATTCAGGGCAGCCTATCCAGGCCCTGCTCTGTTTTTGGGGTGGGGGGATCCCGCAGCAGCTGTCTCGACCATCCTATGGATGGGAGGGACCCATGGGATTATTTGGGGAGGCTGGCATGGGGCAGCAGCAGGAGTCACCCCCCCCCCAACACACACACAAACACTCACTGCAGTGTTGAGACCCAAAGTGACCGGGCAACCTATGCTGTTCCACCCTGACACCCTCGCCCAGTCCACTGCTCTCTGCTTCACCACCGCAGCAGGAAGCCTCCCACCACAGCCGTGAAGTGGAACACTGTATGCTGGGAGAGGGGGCTGGGCAAAGCAGAGCAGGTTGCTGGATCGGATCTGGCTCTTGCCACCTCAGTGAGTGGGGAAGGAAATCCCTGCTCTGACTCCATGCCAGGCACCCCGATAATCCCCTTGCTCTTTTGCTCAGAGGACGGAGCTTCAGGCAAGGGAGCAGAGCAAGCATGGAACAGGATGGAGCAGGGTCATGGCTTGGAGGAGGAGTAGAAAAGGATGGGGCAGGTCAGGGTCTGTGGGAGGGGACCCACATCTGAGGCACTGGTGGGTGGTTGTCCCAGGTCCAGAGCCTCCAGAAGGGCAGCCATAGTCATCATCTCCTCGGCTTGGGCAAGACAGCAAAACCTTAACTTTATCCAGAACTCCATTTCATGTTGCCTGAGCTTTGCTCAGAGGACAGGAGTTGCAGATTAATTTTCTCCAGGGTGGTAAAAATCAATGATTTTAAAAGAAAATTAAAAATCAGACTTTTCATTTAACTTGGATTTTTATGATCTATTTTTCTTATTTAAAATAACAGTTACAATTAAATCTCATTGCAAACATGGCACACATACACTTACAGCCTCATAAAATGAATTAATGGCTCTAGTCTGTCCAGCCTTCCTACTCACTCTAGTTTCTTGCCAAGTTCTGGGCTTTCAATTTCTATTTCTCAGCAGAGTGAAAAGTTACATGTGCAAAGGACACAAGCTGGATAGGATTATTTTTGTTCTGTGCCTATGTGATGGTGGACCTTAGCCAAACATAGCAGAGAAATTAGTTAACACATTGTCGTTAAGACAGAGAGATAATATCTAGAGCTATATGTAGATTGCCAAGAACTGTCAGCAAAGGATAAGCAAACTGCAACAGATTTGCATATCTTTTGCTGGCAGTTCCCTCGCGAGAGACTTTTCTGATATTTGGCCGGTCCACACAGGGCCAAATGTCAGAAAAAAAGCCCTCTGTTGAGACATCCCTTCTGCCTCGTGGAATGAGGTGTATAGAGATGTTGACAAAATGCACCCAACTGGCAGATCTCTTCCAAGTGTCATTTTCCCATTTTTATATTACATCATCAGGCCCACAGTGAGGAATTTCTGTGTGTGCGCGGGCACATGTGGGCATGTGTGCTTGTTTTTGTAAATATGGACCACCCCCCCCAACAGCGGCCTCTGCCTTTCTCCCCCAACCCTCAGCTCTCTGGCTAGCCCTGCCTCCCTGCCCCCGCCCTCTAGCCACTTCTGGTTTGCACCTCCCCACCCCACTAGGCTCGAAGTGCCACCCCTCCACTCAACCCAAACACCCCATCCCCCACTCGGCCCAAGAACAGTCCCACCCCCACTGAGACTGAACCCTGCCGCCACAAGACCCCAACAACCTCCACACCTGAACACCCCCCAGCCCAGCCTAAAATCTCCCCAAACACAGTCCCCCCAACACCAACAATTTATCCCTGCTTGGCCCAAACACCCCCCACTCAACATCCACTCAGACTGAACCCCTCCCCAACCCTCACTCGGCCTAACCTCTCTGCCCAACCTGCCTCTTGACTCAAGGACTCTGCCGCCCCCAACCCAGATCATCTCTCTCTCTCTCTCTCTCTCTCTCTCTCTCTCTCTCACACACACACACACACACACACACACACACACACACACACACACACACACACACACACACACACACACACACACACGGCGAGGGAGAAGGAGGATTACCTGGGACAGGTGCTGGGCAGTGCATGGCAGCAGCAGCCCCAGGGGATCGCCTCCCAGCAGCCTTCCTCCACGTCCCCAGCACTGCCCAGGTGGAGCTCTGCCTCAGCCTCCCAGCCTGCTGAGCCCACTTCGCCGCCAGCAGCTAGGAGGCCTCCAGCCACCCAGTGGGGCTTAGTGGTGCCAGAGGACATGGTGGAGCACCCCATGGTGAGTGCAGGATGGGGTGAGGGAGGCCGCAGTGAGGTGACCCCCCCGCAGCTGCTGCTGCCACTGCCTGCCCCAGTAATCCCCAGCCAAGCTGGTCAGGGTCGGGGGCAGAGGGGGAATAGGCGAGTGGCCCACTGAGGGAGTGTGTGCCCCTTATTTTGGAACATCATGGCCACAGACCACAACGGTGCTGCTGTAAGTCAGTTGCTATTTTACTTCTGTATAATTCAGCTTTTGCAAGGGAACCCCATTCTCTACTTGTTTTCTCAAAAACGGAGGGGCCAGTGTACTCTGGGTAGAGTCAGTCTTAGCTTTTCTGCTAACCCACATGTGTGGTGTGCGCCTGCTGCACCTATAAATACAATAACATCATGCATATGTCTGATATTTTGGCTGATTAGTGCGTATTTTACACCAGTAAGATATTTATTTAAAAACACATAAACCGACATAGAAATGCACCTATTTTGATTGAGAAAGAGCTTGTGAAATAAATGGAGCATTCCATTCTATATCAGAAACTTTTTCTTGGCATCTCTGGCTACAGTAACACTACAGCGATCCATCGACAGAAGTCACTGTTGGAAGAGATTTCCCAACAAAACTTCTGCCTGCAGAGTGTGGCCACACACAAAAGCCAATCAGAAGAGCTCTCTTGACAAAGCAGGCACCTGCAAGCACAGCAGACAGGGCTGCCCATTGTTCTGGGTGCCCTGTCTGTTGAGTGAAGGCCCCCCAGAGCATCCACACAGCTTTTCTGTGTTTTGGTTTTGTTTTGGTTTTTTTTGTCATGGCTAAGAGGCAGACCATTCCCAAAGAAAGTGCTGAGTTTTGTCAACAAACTGCCTACAAAAGGCATTTTGCATGTGGACATTCCACCAGTTCTGTTAACAAAACTGGGGCTTTGCCATCAAAACACGTGAGTGAAACTGTAGCCTTTGAGACTGTCCTCTGAGGTGCCCACTCAGTGCCCTTCATGTCAGCAGTTTCAAATGGTGAAGATGTCTGCTAGCAAACTATGTCCCACTAGCTAGTTTCCTTTCACTTTTAACTTCCAAGTGCAAATTACAGTTTGAGAATTTTGGGATTAACACTAGAGATTACTGAAAATTATTCAAAGCAAACAACCCTATCCTTCATTGAGGAAAGCAGCTCAGACTCCAAACTCAAATTTCAACAGAAACTTTGCAGCTGGCCTGTATTTCTGTAATGGACAATAAAACAAAAACAAACAAGCTGAAAAGCACCACCAGATCTGACTTTTGTAGCTTCTTCTCATAATTTATACATCACAGTCAAACAGCAACATGATTTTATATCAATAGTAATTTGACTGATAGAAAATAGTATAACTTTAAATGGTTTCTGGAGACGGAGTGGAAATGTTTGAAATTTTATTTTATGATATACTGTGTTATATCCATTACATCTGGGAAATAAATGAATAGATCTGGTTGAATTATTTATTGTGAGTAATTGAGCCACAAAAGTTGGTATTTTTCCATTCATAAATTAGCAATGAACAGGTTGCAATATTTACTACTGGTTAATGAACATCAGTGTGACCAGATTTTAAGTTTTAATTTGTTTGCAGCCTGGTCACTGTGCATACTACGGAAAATCTTGTGACAATAAGGGCTTGCTGGAAAGATAGTGTCACTGGTTGAGATGCTGTGTGAAGGTTCAAAATGCTGACTAAAGACAGAAGGAGTGTTGTAGAGTTGGATCTTATCACCCATTATCACCCATTCTTTTCTGTATTGTGACAGATTACATGATGCGAAGAGCAATATCAAAGGAAGATACAGGAATTATGTATAGTAGAAGGAATTTTCAGGTGACACTGTTCTATTGGACACAGATGATGTCATAAAAAAGATTAATGTCAAACCTGAGGTCACCAAAATAGGATTAAAAATCAACCCAAAGAAATGATTGTTGAAAGAGGAGTCAACAGTGATGGTGTATATTTGATGAATAGTGAAGGATATAGCATGATGAATGAATGTATTTGTGTTGGAAGTGCGATTAATATTGATGGTCAACCCCCTGAGGAGGTGAAAGCAAGAATTATGAAGACAAGCAGTGCTTTTTTGTGACTAGCAAATATTCGTAAAAACAAGAAAAATCACACAAGAATCAAGACAAAGTTACACAGGGTTACTGTGTATCTGAAAACTGGCAAATGCGATAAATATCCTCAACAGGACACATAACATATTCCACCAGAGATGATTGTGGAGAATACTTCATGCCTTTTAGTGGGATAAATTAGCTAATTCTGGTGTGTTACAAGGACTAACCAAAAGACTATGGACACAATAAACTGAGAAGGAAACAGAAAGTGGTTTGGAGATGTGGTATGGCTGTCAAAAAATAAATTCCCAAACGAGTCCTTAGTGGAAGATTGAATAAGTGGGGGCAACAGATGACGTACAAGAAAAGTGTTGTGAAAGATGTCACTATAATGGAAACAGACTACATTGGACCAAGAAAGGTAGCATTAGAGAGAGATAAAAAACACAGGATTCCCTCTGTCTCACCTAATCTGATCAACTCTGTGTCCTCACCATTGGTTTTTCACTTATTCAGACTGCCATATCACTTCTTTCTATTTCCTTATCTGATGGCCTAAGTGTAGGGTAACCATCCGTCTGGTATTGGGCAGGACAGACCCATATTTTGGGCACCATAAAGGTGTACCAATTTATTTTTACAAGGGGCTAATTGCCCCGTATTTGGTCCCCGCCAGCTGACCTTTCCCCTCAGCAGCATGTGCAGGCACAGCTGCTGGCCAGAGAACACGTGGAGAGCTTACGTGATCTTAGGACACCAGAAGAGGGAGCCAGCAGGGGGACCTCCACAGATAAGGTAGGTTGGTGTTCCACTTCGTGGCTCCCTGTGCCTTTGGGAAGCCAGGGGAGCGCAAGCAGCTGCCACCTCCTTCCTCGCTCTCCAAGGCTCAGGAAAACCTGGGGAGAACCAGCAGCTGCTACCCACTTCACAGCTCGACATGGCTCGGGGAAGCCAGGGAAGCATCGATGGCTGCTGCCTGCTTCCTGGCTCCCTGTGCATCAGAGGATCCAGGAGGAGGCATCCCACCCCACATCTCCCTGTCCCGTATTTGAGACATGGTCCTTCTACCTAAGATATGGTCGCTCTACCTAAGTGTTATAAACAGAAGTCTGTTAATATCCATGAACTGCGATTAAATAATCTATTGTGCATATATTTAAAAGTACATTTCACAATGTTGGTGAGAACAACAAAAGCTCTCAGGAAAAAAGGCTGTCTGAATATTTGTGAAGAGAATGGATCTCAAACACCCTCAGAGTAAATTGCCAGCTTGCATTCACAAAGGTATTTGCACAGACTTTTTGCTGCATTTCCCTAGTGACTGAACAGAGTTATCAAAGGAAGCTGTGTACAATTTTGTGTAACCTTGAAATATATGAAACTGACTAGTCCTTAGATCTCAACAGCTTATGACATAGATGGTTTTCAGGAAGTATGGAGGTGTGTGTGGGAGGAGAAGCTTTGGTTCAAGAGGCTAGTGAAGCAGGATGAGGCACATGGGAAATAAATCGCAACCTATACTGCCTCCTTCAACTAAAAGTCCTACTCTTACCCAAGTTTGCATTCTGTTGTGACCCATATTCCTCCTGCTGCTATTTCACCGCCCCTTCATCAGGCCAAGATCCAGAGAAGAGGCAGTTCAATGTGAGAACTTAAGACAAAATAACTCAGGAATCAGCATAGAGCCAACCTTGCAGAGCAAGAGAGAGGTGAGCTAGTGGCAGAGAAAACACAGCCAAGGATTATTCAGTAGGACACAATGTCTGATCCTCAGTGAGAGGTTAGGGCAGGGCTAAGGAATTTAGAAGAGTCTCATTTGCTAGGGGAATGAGAGAGAAGAAAAAGGCCAGAGGACAGAGACGTCCTCCCACTTAGGAGGCAGGGTGGGAAGATTAGGACTAAAGATTTTATTCTAGTCCAGTTCCCCTGGAAAGAGCATGAGGACTAGATTATTCTTAATTAATCATTATGAAAATTGCTTATCATATTTACTAGAAAATTCTTTCCACCATAGAATTGTATAGGATGGCTTATAAACAACCTATAGAAAGAGTACATCCTACTCTATATTGATGACATCTTTATCATTTGGACCCATGGTAAAGAGACTATTCCACACGAAAAGTAAGTTTCCTGGATACCACAGTACAAATCACTGATGGCCACATCAACACCATCCTCTACCGGAAACCCACTGACTGCTACACTTACCTACACGCCTCCAGCTTCCATCCAGCTCACACCACATGATCCATCATTTGCAGTCAAGCCCTTAGGTACAATCGCATCTGCTCTGACCCTACTGACAGAGAATGAAAACTATAAGACCTCTACCAAGCATTTATAAAACTGAATTACCGACCAGGAGAAGTAAAAAAACAAATTGACAGGGCCAGATGAATACCCAGAAACCAGCTACTTCAAGACAGGCTCAAGAAGATCAACAACAGAACACCACTTGTCATCACCTGTAGCCCTCAACTCAACCCCCTGAAATGTATCATTAAAAATCTACAGCCTATTCTGGATCATGACGCTACACTCCAAAAGGCTCTAGCCGATAGCCGGGTAATGAGTGGTCTACGAGCCTAATTACATCCAAGTCTTTAACTGCTAGGACCGGCAGTCCCTTCACAGTGAGCAGCCAGAATGGCTGACGGATGCCCCAAAGATCCACCCAAGTCTTTAACTGCTACGACAGGCAGTCCCTTCGCAGTGGGCAGCCAGTGTGGCTGAGATGGGTGTCCCAAATGGTGGTGCAGAGAGCTTATTCCACCTGAGTCTTTAACTGCTAGGACAGGTAGTCCCTTCGCAGTGGACAGCCAGGGAGGCTGACGGGTGCCTCAAGAGTCTGCTCCGTGGAGGCAGCACGACTCGGCGCTCAGCTTTTACTGCACCTTACCACTGACCAGGCTGATATAGCCAAACGGCTGAGGTTCTTTGTTTTTGTTCGGCCAAGTTACAGTAACTGGAAGGAGTCGGGCTGAAAGCTTAAATGGTTGCTATTTATTAAAAGCAGAAACAAGAATCTTAATAGTTACAAGGTTATTGCTCTATCTTCTTAACTACTAGTAGGATGATACATACGACATGCCAATTAGATTACAAGTGAAACGTTACCCATTTGAGGACCAGACGCCTCAACTGAAAGAGTTCTTACTATTAAATGTGCACAAAAAGTACATTGCAGGTATAATTCTCACCTCTGTGTCCTTTGACTCCTGGCATAGCCAACGTCGTTCACTGAATCCCTCAGGAAGAACAATGTGAGGAGGGCGTCCCCTGGGTCCTTGAGAGGCAAAGACCTTACCCAACTGGCAGGTATAGGTAATTGGAGTGAACTTAGAGTGGTCTGCCGGACCCTTCTTTATACCCCTTGGGTCACACACTTTCTTCCTTATCTAAAGGTACCATTTATGCTGGTTCATCTTCATGATGCCAGTTCTTACAAGGCAGTTGCAATTTAATTTACACTTGTAAGACAGAGATAACTAAGTCATTAAAACAGGACATTCTTTTCGTATGGGCGGAAGATTCCTGTTCTGGGACGACGTGTGGGCATGTCAATTATCAGTACCAGCCAAGGGCAGTTTGAGGCCCTGTGGTCAACAGCTAGCCTGTTAGCCCCCTTGTCTGTATTCTTCAGTCCAGGGTCATGCTGATACAGCACATCTGTGTTTTGAAGCATCAAAAGACTGGGCTTGAGATAAGTGCATCTGTGCTTTCAAACATTCTAAGACTCTGCTGTTTCTTTGTGCTTTGTGGTCAGAGGCACCTAAAAGGGGCAAGATGGAGTAGAGCAGGGGGATTCTGTCTGGCTACAGTCATCATCTATAGCACCCAACTCAACCCCCTGCAATGTATCATTAAAAATCTACGACCTATTCTGGATCATGACGCTACACTCCAGAAGGCTCTAGGTAACAGGCCTCTCCTTTCCTATGGACAACATCCTAACCTGAGAAAGATTCTCACCAGCGGTCACAGGCTACACCTCAGTAATACTAACCCTGGAACTTTTCCTCGCAACAGACCTTGCTGCCAACTTTGTCCACATATTTATCCTGGGGATACCATCACTGGACCTAGCCTTGTTAGTTATAAGATCACAGGCACATTCTTGTGCACTTCCAGCAACAATTTATATGCTGTTATGTGCCAACAATGCCCTGACACTACGTACATTGGACAGACTGGGCAAAACCTTCACCAAAGCATAAATGGAACAGAGGAGACATCAAGAAACTCAATTCACATAAGCCAGTCAGTGAACACATCAATGGAGTTGGCCATTCTGTTAAACACCTGAGAATTTGTATCCTGGAACACAAAGAATTTAACAAAAGATTAAAGCAAGAGCTCTGTGAGTTAAGTACATATTCAAATTCGACACATTAACACGTGGTATGAACAGAGACATCAACTACCTCACACATTATAATGACTTCCTTTGATGCTCATAATTATCTCAGACAGGACAATTAACATCCACCCACCTCTCACCCCCTTCCTTCAATCCTATTTGATTTGTCAGTTTTTATTGCAATTTTTTTTCGTCGTCTGTATTGGAAATGAAATTGATCTGAAGAAGTGGGCCTGTCCCACGAAAGCTTGTCACTGAAGAAATCATTTTATTAGTTTTTAAAGTGCTACATTTCTGCTGCTTTGTTTTGCTGGAGTACAGACTAACACAGCTACCTTTCTGTTACTATAGAAAGAGTATTATTCATCATTATCTTGTACAGATTTCCAGAGACGCTCTATACAGCCCTGTTGGTTTCATCCCTGTTAAAATTCAATTTCAGTAACTTTCCTAAGGGAGTGCTGTATGTGTCGAAGACTTGATCCAGTTACATAAAGGGATAAGGGAACTGCAGGCTATAAAACTAGGGTACAGGGAGATGGGAGAAGTAGTTTTGTGTGGCTCAGACTTAAGAATGGCCTGAATTTGTAGACAAGGCTGATTAGAAAGTTGGACCAACGTAGGGAGGTGTGTGATGTCAAGCCTTTGGAATGCTTGGAAGCATTTTATAATGTTCTTGAAATAAACTGGGATAGCACAGAAAGGAAAGGATGATTTTACAATATGTGTTGAGCCTCATGGTTAGATATTTGTCACGTTTTTCTCCAGACTGTTTCCCATGCACTTTTCCTTCTACTCTTATCTCTCTCAGTTATGTGCACTGGTATTTATGTCAAGGGATTACTTGCAATCAGAGTGTTCTGCAATTAGCAATCAGTATTACTATAGATTTTAGTGCTTCTTTTTTTTAATACAGAACATTTTGCACATACAGGCGCTCTACTGCTAACATACTGGTCTGACTGGGCCTTATTTATTTTATTTAATCTTTTTTAAGTGTGTTTATGCAGTGCTTTGGGCACATTTACGAACAACAATGTTGCAAACTCGTGGCTCCACAAAATCTGCTCTATTCTTTCTCCCTCAACCAAGCAGCTCACCCCTCCTCACATGAAAAAGCCTGGTAGAATAAAGGAACCTAACTGAATGACCTGATTGTGAATAGACTTGAACTGTGATGAAAGAAGGTGGGGGAAAAGAATTTTGCAGCTGAGGACCCTTGTCTTGCCTCCAGCATCCTCTGGATTAAACTGGGGGAAGAAGACAAACACGGGGAGAAAGTTTCTAAGGATCATATTCTGTAAAGTATTTAGGCCATTAAAAATGTAGATTGGTAGCTAGTGGGAATTTCAAGAGTGCATAAGGGCTGAAGTCTCATTGAGTTCCCTGGCATCCTCTGTTATGGAGACCCCTATAAATGGACAGGCATGTTGAAATGGGCTACCTCTTTACATCAGAGCCTCCCTGGCACTCACCAATTCCCACATTAAGCACATACACATACCCTCTATTTCCTTCAGCAAAAAGAGAATTAGATATTGCTACAGAGGAGTAATCCTATAAGATGGTGCCTGCATTGCACAATCTTAAACCAGCATTTAAAGAGTTAATTATCTTTTAATCCCATGTTCATGGGTTAGTTAGACCCAGAGGTTCCTTCTGTGATCCTAATGTGCAGAAGTGCTTCAGAGCCAGCAAAGTAAAATGCACGATTGCAACTAATACTCTGACTAAATCTAGAGATATTTCTGAGAGCTTCTGAGGCTGGCTGCTAAGCAGTTTAAATTGCTGTTTAGAATACTTTCTCTTTGGAGTTTCTTATTTATGTGTAATGAAAATTAACTATTTTGTTAAGGGTAACTGACCAGCTGCCTTGTGAGTTTTCAATGCACAAGCAAACGAACTTGCAACACAGGACTCTGTTCCTGCCTCATCAACAAGGTTGGCTGCGACATGAGGCAAAAGAACATAAGAATGGCCCTGTTGGGTCAGACCGAAGATCCATCTAGCCCTGTATCCTGTCTCCCACTGCCAGACATCCCCACTTCAGAGGCTGTCACTATGTGGCACCTAAGACACTTGCACAGTTTCTCATGCAGTCTACGTCTATGATAGTTAAATATGAATCAGTGGAATGGATGGACACTAATGGAGCCAGAGGCAAGAGGAGAGTACTTGGCAGGAGATGGGGAGGAACATGTCCAACACTGCTGCCAGCGATAGGACTGAGCAGCGTCAGGTGGTATGAGGATTTGCCATGCCAGAACAGGTCATTTCCTAGCTGGTCACCTGACACCCCGCCTCCAAGAAAGGCCAACATCACATACTCCAAACCTAGTCACGGAATTGTGATACCAGACCATTGTGGGGGAAACGTTGTCCTGGTCCCAGCTGGTGATCAGTTAGTACCTGGAAGCGTGAGGATTTATAGCCCCTCATTTTATTCAAGTCGGGGTATCGCAGAAACTATCCATATTGATATAAGTGTCTCATTCATTTCTGAAGCTTACTTAGCTGTTTTCAGTACTGTCGTGGAGATTATGGATGCAGATTCCCTTCTCCATTATTCCAAATCCTTCTTATGGCTTCTTTGGATTCACCCGTCATAAGGGTCAGATGCTCCATTTGTTTTGGCAGGATAATTTTTGAAATTTATACATCTAATTATATAGGTGAGTTTTCTGACAGATATTTTAAACTATCATAGCTAAAGCAACCTACATATTAAAAATGATTCATAATATACTAAATGGCTGTGCTTCCATGCCTCCTTGCTTCGTAAGCACATCAACTGGTGTGTCCTTGTCTCAGACTTCAGCCTCTACGCACTTTTGAACTGCCCAAAATGAATATGGTGTGATCTCAGATTAGCTCCACATGTGCCGATAGGTGTCCCCATTGCAAAGGCCTTGATCCCAGGGGCACATCTTTGTGGATATTCTCCTCAGAAAAATCAAGGCTTAATTGGGTCAGCAGAATAACTCTCAACCATAAAAACGCCAGAGTGAGGCCTGGTTTGCTTGCTTGGGATGTGATGTCCATACAAATCTAAATAGTCAGGATGAGGCAATCTGGTACTGATGCTGTGCATGCTGTGCCAAGTTTGTGGATAAATATAGGACATACTTCAGACTCTAGCTGTCTATTTTCCATCTTCTTCCCTTACTAGACTCTCATACAACAGGCCAGATCTTCAGCAATGATTTCAGTGGAGCTTAGACCATTTCAATTAGCTGAAGATCTGCCACGATATTTTTTTAATGCTACAGTGAATAGGAATACTCAAGCACAGCTGGTGCAAGCAATTCATTTGTTAGGTTTTGTCTTGTCCCTGAGGTCACAAATTAGATAATACGAGTAAATTATCTGACTCAGACTGTAAGGTTTGAAGATTCTCTTCTGAGGAAACTTTTTCTTTCCCCAATAACCTTTTCTTCTACCTCTGTCTCTGCCTCCTTCTTTTGTTTTCCCCTTTTTGGAGGAATTGAAATAAGCCCCATGCCTGATCACCAGCCATAGCAACAGCTCTGAAGATGATGAAGAGATGAAGGTGAAATCTAAAGTGACAGGAGACAGATGAGACCAAGCTTCACTGGAATTTAGGTTAAGAGAGGTGCTCATTTTTTTTGCCATGCAGTCTGTCTCCACAGAATTGTTTTGGAATCCCTATGAGAGTCTAATGGAGCTCTTTACCTCACTCACTGAGCAGGAACCAGCCTCACCTGCTGTCAAGGCATCCACTCCCATATTACTGGGGGGAATAACATCTGTCAGGAAATACATCATGCCCTTTGGGATAATTCCAGTCTTATAGGGTCCACTCTTTTCTCCAGAGAATCCATAGTGAGCATTTTAGAGGCAAAAACTTCTTGTGGATAGCGTTACTGAGAAATTCAGCTGTACTGACCTATAACATTTTGCATAATGTTATTCGTTATACCCTGCATGGAGTCTAAGCCTTACAAAGTTTGCATTTTGCCCAATGACAGTCAAATCACTCATAGTCAAGCCTGCATTGACCTTCATTCTTAAGCTGTTGTGTGCTAACAGCCTGGGAGAGACACAGGTAGCCTCTTCATTATTCTGTTGACAAAGTTACTGTATATTAAACAGAGCTTCTTTTGTTTAAAAAAAAAGAGGAGCTAGTACTCAGCTTCACTCTCTCTTCAGTTTCCCCCTCAGCCAATCCCGCATCTGGGGCTCCCAAGGTGCCAGTAGTCAGTACCAGCGAGTACTGGCACAATAAAATCACAGATATTAACTGTATACAGATTAAAGGCAGGATCTGTTACTAAACCTCTCTGGAAAAATTGAAAAATTCGACAGCTAAAATATGTTAATTTGGTCCAAATAAACTGCAGGGGAGGAAAGGTGGGCAAAAATCAAAGGGATGAAGCAGAGAAAGCTGGCTGGAAGGAGCTCTACCTCTTAAGAAAAAGGAACTGCATTCCCACGCCGATTTGCAATGGGTGCTGGGTGCAGCAAATGCTGAACTAGATTGGCCAGAATGGATTCTTCGTTTTTTTTCTACAAGAGGGAAAGCCTAAACTAGCTTTCTCTTGCTCCCTGTGATGGACTTCACACACATATCAAGTGATGCAGCACTTCTGAAGGTACAGATTGTAACGACCATAGTTATTTCTACCTTCCAACTTAAAGTGCGGGTTACAAGGTAATTATAACTTTTGGATCTATGGTGAGTAATTGCCATGCACAATAATCTCTAGGAACATGTAATTACAGAGTATGGGTGACCTCAGATAGTCTAAATTATGTTCAAATGAGCATCACAAAGATTCTTGTTTGCCTAAACTTCTTTGGTCTAAGCATTGGGCTTCAGGTGGGAGAAGTGGGTTTCTCCTCTGCTGCTATTGCCTCCGGATCCCGACATCTTTCTTGTGGTATTATTACGTTTCTGTATCCAGTCCCGGTTCAGGCCAGGAAGTACATGAAAACGAATATGAGCCTGATCGGTTGTCTACTGCAGTCAGCAGTAATTTTTCAAAGCCGATTCTCTGATCTTTACTAGAACCAAATTTGTAGATTACCAAATCAAGACATAATATTTACAATCAGTAAAATAAACTGCATTTTCCCAGTAGTGTTTAGATCAGAAGCTCAAGTAAAGGCCTAATTCTCCTGTCACTTACACTGAGGGTATGTCTATAGTTACTGGAAATCAACCAGGTCACGGTCAATCTTCCAGGGTTTGATTTCACATGCCTAGCAGGGACGTGAAAAATCAAACTATCAGGACTCAACTGTGGACCCCTTTACTCCTCATTATAGAAAGCAGTAAGGGAGGTCAACAGCAGAGTTTCTCCCATCGACCTCTCTCTGTGAGGATGGCCAGATAAGTCGATCCTAGAAATATCAATTCCAGCTATGCCATGGTCATAGCTGGAACTGCATATCTGGGACTGACTTTCAGTCTAGTGTAGACCTGGCCTAAGTTTACATTGGTATATCTTGATTGTCTTAAATATGGAGATACACATCTCATAGAGCTGGAGGGGAGCTCAGGAGGTCATTGAGTCCTGTCCCCTGCCTTCTTGGCAGGAGCAAGTACCATCCCCACCCCCCCTTTTTTTTCCCCAATCTGTTTGCCCCCAATCCCTAAATGGCCCCCTCAAGAATTGAACTCACAATCCTCGGTTTAGCAGGCCACTGCAGAGTTGATGCTGATTCATAACTGGTTTTAGCCAGAGGAGGATCAGACTGTAGAGTCAGTGGAAGCCATTCAGAACTATATCAAAGCCCACTTGTGTCCACCACAAGGTTGAGTGAGTCCAAAGGGAATCCAGACATTAGCTCTCCATATCATGTGCTAAAACCGGGACATACTGAAATAAGATGTTTTGAATTTCCCAACCTGCCAGTCAGATATTTCACTTTTCCTGAGTTCCAGCCTTCCCATTAGGGCTCAGTCCTCCTGTCATCTAAAATAGTATATTAACGACAGTTTTTGGAATGCCTGCTGGAAACTGGATGGTGTCACTGAATTCATCTCAGCTTGAAACATTGGCCCTAATTTATGGAGAGTCTACCCACTGATTACCCTTTGACAGTCTTTGACAGTTCAGTGAAGTCTCTCCAGTTTTCATTCTGGCTCTCAGATAGGGTACCACTCAGACTAATTACCCAGGACCAGTCGCACTGAATGGCTACACTGAGTGAAGATTTCTCCTTTCATACAAAGGGTGGTAACAACCTTACAAGTACAACTGACAGCCTAAACACAGCCAGAGAGGCAAGGAGAGTGTGGGAAATACTAAGATTCCCCCACACATGACAACTAGTTGCTCCTTAAAGCTACTAAAAGGACTGGATGTCATCATGACCCTCTAAAGTCAGGCAATTTCCTTGATCTTCTAATACCATGGGAAATCATTTACTGACTGGAAGGAGCCTTTTTCATAAAATCTTTTTAAAAATACCATCTCTCCTACAGTCTGTCTCACAGGGAATCTGCAAACAGAGACCTAAGTATACACTGAATGTATGCATTGCACAAGTGGTCTAATTTCTAACCACTTTCCAACCTTCATGTTTTTGTCCTTCTGAAGTGGAATTGGGAGGCTCTGGGCTCTAGGTTCCATTGTCATAGGTGGGAACATCATAAGTGCCTCATGTTTTTGCTCTGTTACTGACAGGGAGTAGATAGACTCCTAGATTCAGAGCCTGGCTGAGAAGAGGAGAAGGAAAGGACTTTTGTAAATATCAGGTCTAGATTATGCACCCGTGCAGGTCTAGCACAGCCAGGAAATGGTGTAATCAGTTTCCACCTTCCTGGCATGCCATCTCTTCCACCTGGTACTCCTGCGCAGAGTTCTGGCAAAATCACAGTCCTGGTGCACAGAAGATAGAAGAATCTAGTGCAGTCCATGATGCTAAAGTCTTCAGAGAAGGACTAGGGCCAAATCCCTGCTCTGCACCCAGCCACCACAGCATAGCCTGTATAACAGTAGGGGGCATTAAGACTGATGCTGTCCTATAGTTTTCAGTTGCTCTTGTCCAGATCCTTGCATGGTGCAAATCAGCACAGCACCATTAAATCCAATGGAACTACTCCCCTGTACCCCACCCGAGGAACTGTCTGCCTGCCTCAGGCGTAATGCCACCACGTCCAGCCACCAGTGAACAATTGTCCTGCCCTACAATTCAGGCAGTGGCTTCAAGCCAATCTCTTACCCTAAATATATTTTAAAGGCTGCTCATAAAGCCTGTCATTGATGGATCTTTAAACCATTGTTTTAAAGCATATATCTTCACAAAATCTTTGCAATTCATCCTTAACTGAAATGAAACAGGTTTTATTTCCTTCTGGTTCCCATCTCATAATTTTGGCCAAAAATATACCCTCAATACAAAATCCATAAGTATGTGTGCTACTCTGGACAGCCCTTCATTGCACCCTTCTGCACAGGGGAATGCGACAGTATCAATGATAAGTGTCTAAAAGTGGGTTAAAATTGAGTGCTTATTAAGGTGCAGGATGGGAAACAGTGGTTATCACCAAGCATATTGTGAACTGTGTGGAAACTTCCCTAACAAACGTGGGCTGTGTCTATACTTGCATTCCTCCTTCGAAAGAGCATGCAAATGAAGGAAATCAAAAATGTAAATGAGGTGCAGATTTACATATCTGGCCCCTCGTTTGCATATTCTTTCGAAAGAAGAAAAGCAATGTAGATGTGGCTCTTTTGAAAGTAAACCATGTCTTCAGACAAACTCTTCTGCCCATCTTTGTGGGGAAGAAGGGTTCTTTCGAAGATGGGGTTTGCTTTCAAAAAAGCCATGTCTATACTGCTTTACTTCTTTCAAAAGAATATGCAAATGAGGCACCAGATATTTAAATATGTGCCTCATTTGCATTTTCGATTTCCCCTCATTTGCATGCCTCTTTCGAAGGAGGAATGCAAGTGTAGACATAGCCATAACCTCTGATAACCTACCTCAGTATTCAGCTGCAGCAACCTTAATTACGGCCTTTCATTACCAGGCCCTCCAACACAAGCCTTTAAACATGCCTCAGTTCAGAAATGCAGTGCTCTGTGTTATTTAATGAGCTCAAATACCTCTCTATCTACACCCCTCAGTGCTATACCACACTACCCTGCTCTGTTCCAGCTCTGAGTATTACGTAAGTCTGTCAATACACATAAAGTTTGACTGCATTCGGAGAGAGCCCACTGAGAAGGTCAAACTCTATTTGTGAAAAATCCATCAGAATCATGAACCTGTTCTTGTTACTGTATTGAAGGTGAATGGCTCCAGTGGGATGGGTTATTCAGCCCACACAAGGCCTGAAGGAAGGGGTAAATTAGGCCAGTTAGCTGACAGACTGCACCTAGAGGAAATCCAGGGCATGCTGGGGCCTAATTGAGTGATGAAGTCCAAAGGCCAGGGCAGGGGACGGGGAAAGGGTCTGGCCAGTTTTATAAAAAGGGCCCTACCAAATCCATGGTCCATTACAGTCAATTTCATAGCCATAGGATCTGAAAATTGGTAAATGTCATGTTTTCAGAGGTTTAAATCTGAAATTTCAGTGTTGTAATCATGGGGGCTCCTGGCCCAAAAGGGGATTGCGTTGGGGGAGGAGGGGTGCTGGAAATCGGTGGGGGGTGGTGGGATTGTCACCCTCATTCCTGTGCTGCCTTTAGAGCTGGATTGTCTCTCCCCTGCTCAGCCACAGCCGGGAGTTCCCTTTGCCGGGACAATCCGAGCAGCACAGAGAAGCTTGGACACGACTCCACAGGTCTCCTCCAGCTGCAGGAACCACTAGGGTTGCTGCCCTTCCCCATATTAGATCCTGGAGCTGGGGAGGCATCTGGTGGTGGGGTCTGCTCCCTCTCCCCAACCACACACAGCATCTGTGCAGCAGCTGAGCAGGTCCTCTCTCTCACCTGTCCAGCTGAAGCTAAGTGTGCTGGGGTACTCCAAGGAATAAGGAGACATCAGGTTTCATATGAAGGGCTTATTTCACACTCCCTGAAACATTTTGCACAGCCATGGAATTTGTAGGGCCCTGTTTATAAAGCCAGGAATCTGGTAGCAGGGAAGTAGTCTGCGAAAGTTCATTGGACATAGGGAGCTGTGTCTGAGGCAACAGGGTGGAGTAATGTGTAGTTATTCCCTGGAAAGTTTCAGGTCTACCCGCAGAGAAGAGAGGAACCAGAAACTGTGGGCAGGAATCCACGAAAAGAGCAATAGGATCTGAGGGAAGCAGCCCACAGTGCCAGGCACAGACCCCAGAGTAGTGGACATGCTCAGGTTCCCCTGCTGACCACTAGGGAAGTGGCTCCATATGGGCAGTCCTAGAGAAGACTGCCTGAGACCACTCTTGCAGAAGAACTTTGAAATCTCCCATAAGAGAAAACCATAGAGTGGCTGAGGCTGAGTCACAGACAGGAGGCTGAAGTTCCTGGAACCAGAGAAGGGCTATAGAGAGAGGAGGAGGAGACAGAGTGATAGCAGGGAACCATGGGAAGGGGCAGCATAGTAGAGCTAATCCCCAGAACTCCAGAGAGCTGGGGCCACCCAGCAATGGGTACAGCTCCTGCCCCACCCCTCCATGGGAAGACACACATGAATGCAACAAAATGCCCTGCAACGTCAATGTGCATTTTGATGGTGCTTTTCCCCAGCTAGTCTCTGGGTTCATTAATGGGTATTGCAACAAATGTGAAAATGTTGGGGATATCTTTTATGATTCCTATGCATAAGTGAATTTCTCTCTGTGTGTTGTGCTACTAACCTCTGTAAAGAGAAGGCAGGAGGTGTTGGAGCCACACAGATGCCTAGTTAAAGCTCAGTCATTTAGAAACTGAACAGAGCCTACAGAGATGAGTGGGGAATCAGAAGAAACCCCAGTAGCCAGGACAGTCACATCTAGCAACAAACAGCCAAGAGGAAATAGCCCTCCCTGCCCTGCTACGCACCTCTGTGACGGGAAGCAGAGCAAACCCGTGCTGGAGGGTGAGGGTTTCAGGTGGCTGTGTTAGGTGCTGAGCCCTTACAGGCACAAGACTCTGACTGTGACCTACAGCAAAGAAATAGAGAAAGGCAGTGCAGATGGCTCCTAAAGAAGCGTGGCTCAGCAGTGCCCTGGAGCTGGCCAGTCTGAACTTTGCTTTAGCCTATGACTCTCTGTGCTGACCTAATGACTTTCTAATGGTGTATGCCTGGAGGCTAATTAGCTATTAAGGAGACCATTGTTCCCCAAAAGGGTGAAGAGCAAAGCCTCCTGTCAGAATATGGCTTGCGGGGGACTCATTGTACAGCACCCCAGAGGGAGATGGCCTTCTGGCTCCAAAGCCCAGTTCCAGACACAGGAAGGCCACAAGAATTCCTGTAGAATTATGTAGCTCCTGGGGGGTCCAGCATGCCAGCTCCCAGGGGCCTACTTGCAGAACGTGTGAATCTGCGACAGGTGTTTATTATTCCTGGAAAGCAGCACCCAAACTCACTCCTTGGGCCTGAGGTTCATTTCACTTACACCAGGATAAAACAACAGAACTATGTCACTGAGAAATTGACATGAGATGAAAATAAGATCCTTGTGTTGATTTTTACACACACACGCACACAGCAGCATTTACTCCCCAGGAAACTAATTCCCTGTGGAGGTGAGGCACAGATATAATAGTGGACAGTTCAAATGGCCAAATCTAGCTCTTACTCATGTTGGTAAAAATGTCAAGTAACTCCCCTGAAGTCAATGAACATAAGAACGGCCATACTGGGTCAGACCAAAGGTCCATCTAGCCCAGTATCCTGTCTGCCGACAGTAGCCAATGGCTACGTCTACACGTGCACGCTACATCGAAATAGCTTATTTCGATGTAGCAACATCGAAATTGAATAACGTCTACACGTCCTCCAGGGCTGGCAACGTCGACGTTCAACTTCGACGTTGGGCAGCACCACATTGAAATAGGCGCTGCGAGGGAACGTCTACACGCCAAAGTAGCACACATCGAAATAAGGGTGCCAGGAAGAGCTGCAGACAGGGTCACAGGGCGGACTCAACAGCAAGCCGCTCCCTTAAAGTGCCCCTCCCAGACACAGTTGCACTAAACAACACAAGATCCACAGAGCCGACAACTGGTTGCAGACCCTGTGCATGCAGCATGGATCCCCAGCTGCCGCAGCAGCAGCCAGAAGCCCTGGGCTAAGGGCTGCTGCACACAGTGACCATAGAGCCCCGCAGGGGCTGGAGAGAGAGCGTCTCTCAACCCCTCAGCTGATGGCCGCCATGGTGGACCCCATTATTTCGATGTTGCGGGACACGGATCGTCTACATGTGCCCTAGCTCGACGTTCAACTTCGAAGTAGGGCGCTATTCCCATCCCCTCGTGGGGTTAGTGACTTCGACGTCTCGCCGCTTAACGTTGATTTCAACTTCGAAATAGCGCCCAACACGTGTAGCCGTGACGGGCACTATTTCGAAGTTGGCGCCGCTACTTCGAAGTAGCGTGCACATGTAGACGCGGCCAATGCCAGCTGCCCCAGAGGAGGTGAACCGAAAACAATGATCAAGCGATTTGTCTCCCGCCATCCATCTCCCGCATTTGACAAAAGGCTAGTCACCATACCTTACCCCTTGCTAATAGCCATCTATGGAGCTAACCTCCAAATATTTATTGAGCTCTTTTTTAAACTCTGTTAGAGTCCTGGCCTTCACAGTGTCTTCTGGTAAGGAGTTCCACAGGTTGACTGTGCACTGTGTGAAGAAAAACTTTCTTTTATTAGTTTTGAACTTGGTACCCACTAATTTCATTTGGTGTCCTCTGGTTCTTATATTATGGGAACAAGTAAATAACTCTTCTGTATTCACTTTCTCCACACCGTTCATGATTTTATATGCCTCTATCATATCGCCCCTCAGTCCCCTTTTCTAGACTGAAAAGTCCCAGTCTCTCTAGCCTCTCATCGTATGGTACCCATTCCAAACTCTTAATCATTTTAGTTGCCGTTTTCTGAACCTTTTCTAATGCCAATACATCTTTTTTGAGGTGAGGAGACCACATCTGCACGCAGTACTCAAGATGTGGGCGTACCATAGTTTTATATAGGGGAAGTAAGATATTCTTCGTTTTATTTTCTATCCCTTTTTTAATCATTCCTAACATCCTATTTGCTTTACTGACTGCTGCTGCACACTGCGTGAATGTTTTCAGAGAACTATCCACTGTAATTCCAAGATCCCTTTCCTGATCTGTTGTAGCTAAATTTACCCCCATCATATTGTATGTATAATTGGGGTTATTTTTCCCCAATGTGCATTACCTTACACCTACCCACATTAAATTTCATTTGCCATTTTGCCGCCCAATCACTCTGCTTTTTGAAGTTTTTCACAGTCTGCTTTGGTTTTGACTATCCTGAACAGTTTGGTGTCATCTGCAAACTTTGCCACCTCACTGCTTACCCCTTTCTCTATATCATTGATGAATAAGTTGAACTAGATTGGTCCCAGGACTGACCCTTGGGGAACACCACTAGTTACCCACTTCCATTGTGAAAATTTACCATTTATTCCTACTCTTTGTTTCCTGTCTTTTAACCAGTTCCCAATCCATGAAATGATCTTTCCTCCTATCCCATGACCACCTAATTTACATAAGAGCCTTTGGTGAGAGACTGTGTCAAAAGCTTTCTGGAAATCTAAGTATATTATGTCTACTAGATCCCCCCATCTGTGTGCTTGTTAACCCCTGCGAAGAACTCTAATAGATTAGTAAGACACGACTTCCCTTTACAGAAACCATGTCGACTTTTGCTCAACAAATCATGTTCTTCTACCTGTCTGACAATTTTATTCTTTACTATTGTTTCTACTAATTTGCCTGGTACTGATGTTAGACTTACCGGTTTATAATTGCTAGGGTCTCCTTTAGAGCCCTCTTTAAATAGTGGTGTTATAATTGAAAGTTAATCGGATTTATAAAAGAGTAGGAATTGACGTGTTCAGCTGACAGACCCTAAAAACTTCCAAAGCGTCACAGAAGCGTTCTGGTTGCCTTGAATTTCTGGTTGTAGGCATGCTGAGATATATTCTAATAAAATCATACCCCTCAGTGTGTGTATTTGTCATTCCTATTCCTGATTTGCTACCGCTGGTTTTTCATTATATTAGGGAAAGAGTGTTGCCCAATGACTAGAGAATGGTACTGGGTATTTTAATTCCTCACTTCTTCTACTTCAGGATTTGCCACTGATCTACTCTGATCTTGGGTAAGTTATTTAACATGTCTGCATATTGATCTGCCCATCACTGCTGGATATAATAATTACCTATCTCACAGAGGCATTGAGAGGTTTACTTAGTTATCATAAAGAAACTGGTATGAGGTCCTCAAGTGGAAGATGCAAAATATTTGAAAAAAAAAAAAAAAAAAAAAGGACAAGTTATAGCCTGCCTAGGACAGCCCAGTGTCCTCACCCCAGGCTAAGTACCCCTTCAGTCCAGTGTCCAAACACCAGCTTTGGAAAATGTTGGTTAGCCTCTCCCCCCACATCCCTCACTCCCCACTTGCAGCACCAAAGATGTTAAAGCCGCCTGTCACTTAAGGGAGCATTTCCTGCTTTGTGCCAGCTTTCTGAAACCCAGCACAAACATGCTGCTAATGACATCTTTCAGAAATGCAATTATCCCTCATTCACAGTGAGGTGCATTAGGGAGGGTTCAGAGACTCAGAGGAGTGGGCTCCACTGGTGAGCACACAGGCTTATGCTTTCAACAACACTGTGGGGGAACGAGGTTCTAATATTACTTAATTACCCCCAAGACATCAGCAAACGTAATTGAGCTTGTTGGGCTAAACAACAGCTCAATGTGTGATATTGGCAGAGTCTGATGCATTTATAACACCATCACTTTGCAAGGCAAAGGCCCCCACAAGAGGGGAGACAAACAGGACCATGAAGGAGCCACAAGCATCCCAAGGATAGGCAGGATGACTGTGGCGTTTGGGTTCTTTGCTGCAGACATCCCCCGTCCACCTTGAGTGTCGCAGCTACAGCTTGACAGTTGAGGAATGGGGGAGCAGGAGACAAATCTGGGTTAAGGCACCATAGCAGATTAAAGTTCAGCAAATTGAGTTGGATACAGACAATAATGGAGCACTGATCAGATGGAATATAAAGTAGCCACTATGCTGCCAGCCTCAGAAAATAGTCAGATAGCTGGGAGTGAAGGTCACAGCCATCCACCCTACAGTGATACAGTTCCCAAAAATGCTGCTGTCACCACAGTGTGGTGCAGGCAAGTATTACATCACCATGTTCTGATGCTGATGTCTGCATGTTGTGGAACTTACAAGATTGGAACCACCCAAGATGGCTGCCAAGAAAAGGTATCTCACAGAACTGGAGTGAGATCCCTTAATCAGTGTTTATATGAGGCTTTGAGATCCTCACATGAAAGGTGTCACAAGAACTAAGTGCTGTGATTCATCACATGAGCACCCCCCAAAAAATAGAGGGTAATGATAGTTGGCAGATCCAGAAGGAATTACCAACGTAAGACCAGCTATTAAAGTTAGAGGAACAGAAACAGTCAGGTACTTGCACACTTGTGGTAAAATATTCAGACATGCCTAAGTGATTTAGTATTAATCATTTAGGAGCTTTGTCTGGTTACCCCTATTCTGAGAGTCAGAAACGACACACTCTTGCACCATCATTTGCCTTTTTCCTTATTGGCCATGTCTACACTTGCACAAATCTTCAAAATGGCCATACAAATGGCCATTTCGAAGATTACTAACAAGGCACTGAAATGCAGATTCAGCACCTCGTTAGCATGCCACTGGCCGCAGCTCTTCGAAATTGCTGCTTTTCGCTGCTGCATGGCTCTTCCAGATGGGGGTCCTTTTCAAAGCGACCCCGGGAACTTTGAAATCCCCTTATTCCTATCTGCTGATAGGAGTTCAGTCCGCTGATTGGAATAAGGGGATTTCAAAGTTCCTGGGGTCCTTTCGAAAAGGACCCATCTGGACAACCCACGCAGCAGCGAAACGCAGCAATTTCGAAGAGCTGCGGCTGGCAGCATGCTAATGAGGTGCTAAATCTGCATTTCAGCTCCTCATTTGTAATCTTCAAAATGAGCATCTGCATGGCCATTTCGAAGATTTGTGATAGTGTAGACGTAGCCATTATTGTGTAAAGATTTACTCATAGAATTATAGAACACTAGAACTGGAAGGGATCTCAGGAGGTCATCAAGTCCAGTTACCTGCCCTCTTGGCAGGACCAAACACCATCTAGACCATCCCCGATAGGTATTTATCTAACCTGCTTTTAAATATCTCCAGCGATGAAGATTCCACAACCTCCCTAGCTAACTTATTCCAGTGTTTAACCACCCTGACAGTTAATAGGTTTGTATGGGCCACTTTGGAGGTGTGATCCAACAAGGCTGATCCACTGAGTTATTTCTATGTTCAGTCTAAGGCCAGGTCTACACTAGACCTGAATGTCGATCCTAGATACACATTTCCAGCTGTGACAATTGCGTAGCTGGAATCTGTATATCTAGGATTGACTTATCTAACCATCTTCACAGAGAAGGGCTACAGGAGAAACTCTTCCCTTGTCCCCCCTTAATCCTTGTGATAAGTACAGGGGTTGACTATCAAGCACTGATAGTCTGATTTTGCATGTCCCTACTAGGCATGTGAAACTGAACCCTGGAAGATCGACCCTATCCAGGCCAATCTCCCCATAAATATAGGCACACCCTCAGTTATAGCTGGGGGACATCTCCAAGTAGAAGACCAGGAAACTGAGTACAACCTGCTCTTGCTGCTGTACTGTTACGAGTCTCTGAATTCTATGCATGGAGTCAGGGGGTGCTGGAGGGTGCAGGGGTGTAAATCATATATGTGGAGCAAGGTCTATGAGGATTTAATCACGAGTCCCATTAACATTAGACTCATGCTGCTACATCCCAGGACTGAAAATCAGCCTTTAAATCCAGAGTATCAGAAGACCAAAGCATACTCACAGAGCCTTTCCAGCCTTGATTTATACACGATACAGAAGGAGACGTTCAAATCCAAATGGTTTATGGTAATTAACTCATTTAAATATTATAATGACAATTATTGCTTCCAGTTTTACTCAGCCTGGGAGAGAGAGGGGAGTGTGTGTGTGTGTAAGAGAGAGAGAGAGAGAGAGTGTGTGTGTTTGCACACGTACGTGCGGGGAGATTTTATAAGGTAAGTATATTTTCCTGTGTCTGATTTCCCATGGAAATTTTGGTTTAGGATGTCCCAGAATAAGGATGCTCAGCATCTTAATTGTTTCAGTTCTAATAATTGCTGTGAGCCATCACCACAGGAGAGAAGGATTTTAAAAAATAATACTGGGAGACCTGCCCGCAGCACTGACGTATTAGCTGAATACTGCACCGTTCGGCCTGTTTAAGCACCACAATGGGTGACAAATAGCCGTTAATACAGAGCTCCTTGCCACTGTAAAAATGAGCACTTTGGAGGCCGGACAGCCTTAGGTGTGAACAAAATACATTATTTTTCACCAATTAATCTTCTTTTCCTCATTGTGCATGAAGCTCCAAGGGCTCAGAGCCCTGTAATGGGGGCAACACAGAGCTGCATTGTCACTGGGAAGCCCGAGAGTCAGTCTGTAGCTCCTGCAATGCAAAGGCAATGAGCCTTTTGCTACATCCCTTCCTGGCGTGCCGTTTGCCCCCCACCCCTGCATAGCCAACCAATTCAGCCAGCGTGTGCAAGAGACAGGACTCATTGCCCCACTTCTTCCCAGTCTCTTGGAGGTATTGGGGTCTCAGAGAAGCGTAGAAGGAGAAGTCTCTGCAACTTCATCCCTTCCCCACAAACCCATATTAAGAGCTTGCAAGTACTGCATGTACATCTGACAATGTCCAGGAACAATGGGAAGAGGCCAATGCCTCAGGTCAGCCTGATTGACAGGGCAGGCAGGTTAGTAGGGGAGTCAGGAGGCCAGGGGAATGCCATCCCCAGTGTGAGCTGGATCTGCCTGGGTGAGACAGAGTGGGGCCAAGCTAAGGAGACAGCATGTGCTTGAGCTGAGCTTGGAGCAGAGCCATGCCAGCCAGAGAGATCCCGAGACGCAACCCGGCAGCAGAGCCATGCTGGGAGGAAAGCTGCAGCTAGAGATCCTAAGCCACAGCCCAGAGGGCAACCTCAGATAAATCCTGAGACACAGCATATAGCTCTACGGACCTGTCTCAGGATCTGCCTGAGACACAGAGCAGAGGGCACATCCCGAGTCACAGCACAGAGAGCAGACCCATGGTGGGAGCAGGGCTGCACCCACAGAGCCAGAGAAGCAGCTGGAGGCCATGCAGTTGAGAGTAGAACTAGAGCTGGAGCATGGTGAGGGTGGGTGTTGTGAGCAGCAGGGGAGACCCTGGATAGAGGCGCAGCACAAGGGGATTCCATCAGCCAAGAGGCCTTGCAGGCCATTCTGCGGAGGAGCTGACATGGGGGAAAAGGGTCCTGCCACCCAGAATGAGTGTATGACCTGTAGCATCCCTGCAGCACACCCAGGGCCTGAGAAGGAGGCTGGTCCCTACCAGGAACAGACTGTGACCTGCCCTGATATTCCAGAGACACTGTTTGTGAGGTGTCTGTGCCATAGGGGGAAGTAATGTTTTCCCATTTTTTTTCCATTTTCCCTATTCTTTTTTAAAATTGGTTGTTGTTTAATAAATCGTATTTGTTTTGAACTGCATGTAAGCATCAGTGGGTCAGAAAAGCATTCAGGGTGAATAGGGGACCCCAGAGTGGGGACACCCTCGCTCCTGCCTGAGGTGACCACCACCAGGTTGGTGTTTGACTCCTGGGCCCAGCTTTGTTGGGGTTACATGGCCTCTGCCAAACAGGTGAGTGGAATGAGAGCCCTCAGCGAAGCCTCTGGGTAAAAGAAGTGAGAGCAGGGACTCGGATCCTTTTTCTGGCCTGTTTCACTGGGGTAGTGTAGTTGCCAAGAAAGCTGCCCTCAACAGTGGGAGCATTCCCCCGCTTACACCAAAGCAGGCTCCCTGCCTGGTCTCACTCCACACTGCTTCCAGGCTATGGTAAAATTAATTTGGGTCTGAAATTGCTTTGTCCTGGACAAAGTGCTTTTATTATAAACTTACACAATGAAATTGTTTTAATATAAGTTTCTGTATTGATGTTCTACAGTGATTTAGTAATATTGGAAAGTGCTTCATTTTATTCTGCTTTCATAGAATTGTTCTGTCCTGGAAGAAGTTTGCTTCTGAAATCATTGTACTGTTCTGTCCCTGAATGTGGCATGCGTGCAATGTGAATGGATGAAAGAAAAGAGGGCAGAGAAGCATGCGGTGGCCCCAGTGTCATCATCCTGAGACCCAGGTGGCGGGACAGAGAGTGCAGATTGCCGACCCTGAAGTGCAAAAGGTGCCAGCCCTAAATCCAGAAGAAGATTTGAGATAAGGAGATGGCGGGTAGGTGTGAAAACAACCTGTTGCTCATCAGGCCTAACGTCTCAGGAGGGACACAGTGGGGGCATTGGTCATGTGACTGCCCTGCCATGTGTCTCTTCCACACACTACCCCAGCCCAGGGGAGCGCCAGAATAACTCTCCGCCTCCACTCGGGGCCCCACTCCTCCTCTTCCTCACCCTTGCTCTGCCTCTGCCCCACCTCTTCCCCCCAAGCCCGATCCCCCGATCAATCCAGCCCCAAGGACTATTGGGGATCCAGCACTGGCAGTAGGGTTTGGGCCCCTCACGCTTACCAGCGGCTGTGAAGGGAAGCAGAGCCACGTGGCCCCATCTAATTCTACTCACCCAGCATGCACCTCCTTGCTCCGCTTCCCAACAGTGCGTGCAGCCGCGTATCCTCCTCTTCTGCCAAGCGATGTGGAACAGAGCAGGCTGGGGCCATGATACTCCACTTCTCCCTGCTGATGCCAATGAGTGAGGGGAGGGCAACCCCTGCTGCAGGCATCAGCCCTCCTGAGCTATCTAGAAATTATGGCCCTTGTCCCTCCTGCCTACAGCGTTTGGGAGGTACCTGCTCCCTCGTGCCTCCAACGTGTCACCCTTGTTGCTGATGAAAGACAGCTGCAGAAACAGCCAGTTTGTGGTTAACAATACCAGCAGGACACAGCAGAATCCATAGACGCGGCTTAAGAGAGGGTTTGAAAAATGGGTGAGAGCCAGGGGACTTTAGGTCATTTTGCAACAGCAATGGAGCTTTGAGCAGCTCCAGCTGAGGCCCAGCTCCCCGACTTGCTCTCGGTCTAACTGGCCGCTAGACTGACTCATGCATCCACAAGGACTAGTAACTGTAAACACCAGCTACAGAAACGTTGAGGGGGGGGTGTGCTGATAGCTATTCTGTACTATTAATAAAGGTGGCATGTCGCCTTTGTTCCTGAAAAGATTCCATGTACTTTTATAAGTATGGCACCAGAAGCAGCCAGCACATCCCTTCCCTGCAGCCTGTAGGCATGGGTGCGTGGGTGTTGCAGGGGATGTCTGTGCAAGCTGCCCCCACCCTGAGCAATGACTCTGCTGCTCTCAGTCAACAAGAACTCCAGCCAGTGGGAGATGCTGAGTTGATGACTGCAGGCAGGGGTAGTGCACAGAGCCACTTCCCAACCCCTCACCCCAGGACACAGGGGTGTGCTGCCTGCCAGCCTTCACCCCATTGCACTGCCACCCAGGAGCTGTCTGAAGTAAATGCTGCCCAGACAGAGCCTGCCCCCCTAGCCGCTACACCAGCCCTGAGCTGCTCACAATCAAATTCCCTGCCAGAGCCCACACCCACTCCTGCACCCCAACTCTCTGCCCTGGGCTTATCCCAGAACCCCTTTCCACACTCCAAACCCCTGCTCCATCCCGATGAAAGTGCATGGGGCTGGGGGGGGACAGTGAGTGACAGATGAAGGGGGATGGAGCAAGTAGGGGCAGGGCCTCTGCTAAGGTGTGGGGCAAGGCAAAGCAAGCGGGTTTGGCTTTGTACGAGTAGATCGTGGGCAGCCTTGGGCACTTTGTGTAGTGCAACACGCAGATGAAAGGCTTCTTACAGTCTCCTTCCGCACATCTTTGAAATGCCCAACCTTATTACCTTCTTCCTTCCCTTTGGTTGGATTCCACTGTGTGCACCTGCGAGTACATGCACAGGAAGAGTTTAATAATCTCCAGAGCAGCCTGTGTGTATGTAGCATATGAAGTAATGTATCTTTTATGCTGAAGGGAAGTCCCCAGTGAGTATCCCTGCATGACAAAACCCAGTGCACCAACTCCATGAGCACAGGGAGCCTGGCTAGTTCCAGTAATTCCTGGATGCTCCAGTGACTCCTCGCATGGCCCAGAGCAGACCCAGGTCACCCACAGAATAGATGTGATGCAAAGATAAAACACAGCTGGCCCCTTTCTTTCAGTTTCTGGCTGTAGCCAACCTCTGCTCAGCATGAGACGCAAGTCCTACATATTTCATGTTATCCCTCTCTAAGATGTAAATGGGATCAATAATGACATATATCATTGTTTAGAAGGAAGTGAAAATATAATACGATACATCCAACTGAAATGACAGGGTGAGTTGTAGGAACACAGAATGGAAATACTAGACTAGGAATTTAACTCGACACATGGATTGACAACATTACTCTTACACCATGGGATAATGGCCACAAGTGATTAACACACTTACATCTCACCTGGAAGAATTTCCAGTGCTTTCTCTGGATCTGGCATCCAAAACCATCTTCCCTCTCCCTATATTCACAAACAGCGGAGGAACTGTCATCAGCACTGAAAACATGGCTGTATTCTCTATGGCATGTTTCCTAATAACCACACAGGGTTCAAAGCCATCAAAGGAGGCTGTTTAGAGTCTTACTGCTGCTTTTTGACTGCATGACAATGGCCATGCTACTCGAGCCTTTCACTCAGAGCTGTTGCATTGTTTTCTGTTACAATTTTATCACTCATGATTTTCTGCACAGGGACCGTCAAGTGACTCTTATGTACACATGAAAGAACTGCATCCACTTCAGTCTTTGATAAGAGCCTGAGAGATGTGTGTTTGCATTAAAAAAATTAAAGACTTTCCACTCCAACAGCTCACCCAAAATATGCATACTAAGTAGTACACTACCTAAAAGGGTGAACATAATCTTCATCAGAAAGTAGCAATCACTGAATATATCGTGAACAATGACACCAGGGAGGGCATTGTTCTTCTGCCTGACAGACCATGCTGAAACACCTGTTTCTTATTGTGAAACCGTTTGTAACTGTCACCACTGAAATCAATGCTGAGAAAGTGTCATTAAGTCAAGTTATCCCAATCATCTGCCTGTTGGGGGTGGGGGAAACCACTATCCAGGAAAAAAATACAGGCACAGCTAGACCTTTCTTAGCCCATATGTGCATTAAGAGTATTCTTATTCATTTGTCCACTAGAAAATTGCTTGCCACGAGGGAAAAACCCCAGACTACATGTTCTTAAATGCTCCCTCTTGGAATAGACATCTTCCAGCTGACACAAAAGACACAGCTGGGTGGCTATAGGCAGTTTTTAACTGATGAAGTAAAGACACTGACACTTTCAATTAATTTTTTTCCCTCCTCCTCCTGCAGCTACCACAGCACAGTGCCAACAAAATACTACTACCTGATTTGTGTTTTCTCTAGCACTGGCCCTGTCCAGAGGTAGCCTAGCAGAATGTGTTGATGGCTCTGGGGCTGACTAGTAGGAATTGTTTTGATGATTATAAAACAAGAGCAACTCCCCCCATCCCAAAATACCCTGGTGGTTTCGACAGCTAGATTGGATGTGGGCTGCATGGGTTCAAGCTTCTGGTCCAAATGTAGTGGAGCAGGAACTTGACAGGTTTCTGTACAATACAGGTTGATTTTCACACCCAGCCCTGCAGGATGCACTGGCTATGTCTACACCACCCTATTTCGAAATTGATATTTCGAAATATTTTATTTCAAAATAACAAAGCCACACACAAAACGCATTTCAAAATAGCATGTCTGGATCCCTAGCGCTATTTCAAAACAGTGCCATTGGAGCCCTATTTCTAAATAGGCATTATTCCTCGGGAAATGAGCTTTACCACAAGTGAATAATGTACCCATTATTACGTTGAAATAGCAGGTGCTTCATTTAGACAATGCCAAAATCATTTTGAAATAATTGCTGTTATTTCAAGATAACTTAACCATGTAGACATAGCTCCATTGCCCTCCCATAGACTGTCTACACTAGCCACCCCCTTTGAAAGGGGGGTGCTTATGAGACACTTTGGGGTATGCAAATGAGGCACTGCAATGAATATGCAGTGCCTCATTAGCATAACAGTGGCCACAGCACTTCGAAAGTGCAATTTAAGATTGCGCAAGGCTCATCTAACACGGGGTCCTTTTTGAGAGGACCCCGCACACATCAAAATTGCCTTATTCCTATAACCAAATAGGAATAAGGGGATTTCGATGTGTGTGGGGTCCTTTTGAAAAGGACCCTGTGTAAACAAGCCACGCACGATCGAAAACAGCACTTTTGAAGTGCCATAGCAGCCATTATGCTCATGAGGTATTGCATATTCATTGAAATGTCTCATTAGCATATCCCAAAGTGTCTCATTAGCATCCCCCTGTCAAAAGGAGCGGAGGCTAGTGTAGACACAGCCATAGACTTTATCCTCTTTACTTAAGAACAGAACAGTCTGGGTGCAGTGTTTTTCCTGGTTTGGACTATTCCTGTTTGTGACCCCACCAAATTTCTTTCCCTCCTTCACACCTGTGCCTGAGATACATAACACGTTGCCCTGAAACAATCCAGAAAATCCCCCTTCTCCCTCAATTAGGCAACCACACTACAGAAGTTATGCCCATGAGATGACCTTGAAGTAAGTATCAGAGAGAGAGCCATGTTAGTCTGTACTCCAGCAAAACAAAGCAGCAGAAACACAGCACTCTAAAGACTAACAAAATTATCTACTCGGTGATGAGCTTTCGTGGGACAGACCCACTTCTTCCCGTCCCACGAAAGCTCATCACCGAATAAATCATTTTGCTAGTCTTTAAAATGCTACATTTCTGCTGCTTTGTGTTGTTGAAGTAAGTATGAAAATTATCCTGAAACTTCAGGAAGCTGAAAAAATTGTAAACATTCTGTAGTGTACTGCATTTCAAGTTTTCCTGATCACCAGAGCAGTGGTCTTGCAAGCAGGAGTTAATCCATTTGGGTGCCTAGAGGGAATGCTTGTGTGGTCTCAAGGTCAAGTCTACCATAAGAAAAAGGGAAAACAAACAGTGACTCTTAGCCGACATCCACAGATCAAGCTCATGCTTTTTTCTTCCCACAGTTAATAATGTCTTTATTTTAAAATATCTCCCCTAACAACCACCAAACTGAACTCTTTTCACTGAGAACAAGTGTATGTCCTTGCCAAGTTTCTGCTTCTGCCCCAGCTCAATTTTTTTTTTTTTTTTGGGAAGAATGTTTTTAAACCAGGAAAAGTATTGTTTCCTACTCATTTTGGTGAAGGAGGGACAACAAACCAAAAAGACTATTCAGATTTCCAAAAAGATACACCTCCAGAGACAAAGAAGAGAAAGGTTCATCCCCACAAGACAAAAGCTGCTGGCATGTAAAAATCTGAGTTATAATTATCACCATTATGCAGCCTCAGCTATAGTAGGTGTGGCAACCATGGTAGTACTTTTCAGTGAATTCTTTCTCCACAGTTTATACTAATAACTCTTAACAATGCAAACACTCCCTGCTTGCACAGCACCTTTCATTCTCACACAATCCTCATGAAGTTAATAATACAAAGGGGTGCTAGTCTTGTCAGTTAGGGGTGTAGCATCTCATTACACACGCAGTTTTCCAGACTGCCCTGCCCTCCACAGCTTTACCAGAGACAGACGTATTCATGCACAGCTTATCCCAAGGCCAATTTCTTTCTGGAAAGTCACACAACTCATGGAACCTCCATTTAAGAGCTTCCATCCTTGATTTTTTCATAAAGTTGCCTTATCGCATGCTAAGAACAGATTAATGTAGGGCTCACCTGTCCAGGGGCTTTGAATGCCCAGCAAATCTAAATCAGTTCAAACCCCTTGTGGAGATGGGGTTGCATGGGTGCAAACTGTAATGTGGGGCCATACAGCTTACCCCAGATGAATACATTCTTGCTTGCACTAATGTACATGTCTGCAAGGGACCTGAGCTCGTGCAAAATCTGCACTGTAGACAAGACCATGAAAGTGTCAATTTTCACTCTTGTGGGTGTGACTAAAGAGTACAAACCTGTTTGCTAGACTTTGGCTACGTCTACACGTGCCCCAAACTTCGAAATGGCCATGCAAATGGCCATTTTGAAGTTTACTAATGAAGTGCTGAAATGCATATTCAGCGCTTCATTAGCATGCGGGCGGCAGCGGCGCTTCGAAATTGATGCGCCTTGCCGCTGCGCGTCGCGTCCAGACGGGGCTCCTTTTCGAAAGGGCCCCGCCTACTTCGAAGTCCCCTTATTCCCATGAGCTCATGGGAATAAGGGGACTTCGAAGTAGGTGGCGTCCTTTAGAAAAGGAGCCCCGTCTGGACGCGCCGCGCAGCGGCAAGGCGCATCAATTTCAAAGCGCCGCTGCCGCCCGCATGCTAATGAAGCGCTGAATATGCATTTCAGCGTACATTTGCATTTTAGCGTACATTTCAGCACTTCATTAGTAAACTTGGAAATGGCCATGCAAATGGCCATTTCGAAGTTTGGGGCACGTGTAGACATGGCCTTTGAGGGCTGTATTGAAGGGAGTGTAGAGCTTTTGAAGGTGTTACTGTGAGAATAGTAACAAATAGGAGGGTAACATGAAGATGTCCTACTCATTATCGAGTGACTGTCGAGAGAGAAGAGGCTATGAGAATACAAAATCACTGCATATTTTGATGTGTACGCACACGTGCATTGAACCCCGACATGAACACAGCTGTTTCATAGTTGACTAGAACATGCATTTGAGCTGGTGATAACATTTTTGTCTAAATTGATTTCCCACAGAGAATTTTTGAGTTTTCATTGATGACTTTTGGGCCCCAAACTCCCATTATTGCCTTGATGAGTGGGGGAGAAGGGGAGGGGTTCTAATTATCTTTCACATGCCTCAGTCTGATGCACCCTTTGTCAGCATGAATGGCCCCATGGATGCTTGGCAAAATGTTCTTAGCCCAGATGCAGATGGCAGCACTGGATGAAATAGATGTCCAGAAACCACATCTGGCCAGGAAGACAACGGGGAAAAAGTAAAAGAGAGAAAGTCACAAAGGGTTTGGGATGAGAAATTGGAGGGAAGAAGTAACACGTGGAGGTTGGAGGTTGTGTGAGACAGAAGGGGTCTGCACCTGAGCAACATGTGATGGCTTTTAGGGCATCTGGGGCCTCATGTCTCTCGGCAGTTCCTAAGCCTAAAGGAAAATCTTTGTTAGTCAGGAGTTCAAAATGAAAGAATCTCTCATTTTCATAATGTAAACATACTTTGAACACATGGAATTTGTAGTTTTCCCAGAAAACAAAAACATTAGAAATCCTTGAAATTGCAGATTAGGGGGTCCGCTTTGCAGAAACACACAAACCTTTCATGCAGGCCCAGAAAACCCTACCTTTGCATCATATATCACCATCCTATGAACAATCAGAAGCTCTGAGACTGTCTATTTTATCCTCTAACACCCTTAGGAAAAAAAGCATTCAGAATGGGTGTGGGGGGATAGCTCAGTGGTTTGAGCATTAGCTTCCTAAGCCCAGGGTTGTGAGCTCACCCCTTGAGGGGACCATCTGGGGCAAATAGATTAAAAAAGGGATGGTGGTTGATCCTGCCAAGAGGACAGGGCACTGGACTCAATGACCTCGCACAGTCCCTTCCAGATCTGTGAGAGGTGTGTCCCCATAAATAAATGTTACATGGAATCAACAAGTAGGCTTTTACAGATATTAAACTGGGATCTACAAATAATTATATTTAACAGAAAGATTTTTTTCAAATATCTTGCAGAATTTAATGAAAAATACATACCCTGTTATAGACTTCTATAGGCTGATCTAAATGTTCCATTAAAAAACATACATCACTATTACATTATAAAGGATTTTCCCAAAAAAGTTTCATAAAAGATCACTGACACACTGATTGTATCTGATGAAGTGGGTCTTTGCCACTGAAAGCTTATGCTCCAAAATATTAGTCAGTCTATAAGATGCCACAGGACTTCTTGTTGTTTTGGCGGAAACAGATTAACATGGCTACGTGAAACATTCACACACTTTTTTAAAGCAGTCCTGGCCCAACTTATGAGAGCAAGTTGGCTCAAATTTAAGTAAAATTGGAGCTAAAATCATGGTTTACATCAAAATAATGCAAAATTGACAGCAGTGAGATTTTAAGACTTGGAAATCAAAGCAAAAATCAAGGAATGAGAATGAAAGGAAACAGCTGTGCAAGACTCTTCCAAGGGGTAAACCCCCCACGTTTTGCAAAATGCTAGTGGTGACACCTACTGGCTCTCTGTGCATGGCTTACTCCTGTGATGTATTTTTCAGATCTTCCCACAAAACATCACTGTTGGGCTGAGGCTGCAAGTTGGCACAATAAACAGTGGATAGAAATTTGAGGAAGTGGGTCTTACCCATGAGAGCACAGTACCTAATAAATAAATGTATTGGTTTTTAGGGTGCTCCAGGACTACTTGTTATTTGTGAAGCTGCAGACTAAACACGGTACCCCACGGAGTGGAGAGAAAGTCAGTTTTAGAAAAGGAGTTTTGTTTTTAGTAAATATGTTGAAAAAGATCTCTCTCTGCAATGTGTCCTCTTCTCCCCACTGCTGTACTAACCTACATTTTGTATCTTATAGTCAGTGACCTAGAATGACATTATGCCTGGTACCTCGTGTGGAGAGATGCGCTGTAGTGAACTCCAGCCAGATGGTCTGGACACGCCTGAGCTGAAGAAATCTTTTGTAATAAAATGAGGGTCTCAGAATTAACTTTTAAAAAAGCACTTAATACGTGTATTGAAAAACGTGCCTGTCACAGCCGCAGGGCCAAGAACATCTATAGCAGTGGTGTCCAAATTAAATTTACCCAATCGCCACAGCCCCACCCAACCCCCACCCAGTGCCTGCCAGGGGCTGTCCCCCGGCCCCGAGTCATGGGCCACCCCACCTATCCCCAGCCAGATTACTCACGTGGTACAAGTCACACCAGGGCCGGAGCCACGCCTCGGCTGGAGCCCCTAGAGCCAGGGGAGCCACCTCTGCCACATGCTTGTCCCACTACATGTCGGGGCACATGCGTGCAGCTGCCGGAGGGGCACATCCTGGGTGTAGTTCTCCTGAGCTGCAGTCACCACGCTACGCTGCCCCATTCACCAAGCATATTGGACACTGCAGATCTATAGTGTCACACTGCTGGCTCAGGTGCTTTTTGGAACTTCTCCAACACCTGGGCGAAAGCAAAGAGCAGCCAGACCTTGTCTCAGTTTACATTCTGAGAAGCCTGTGAAGACATGGCTTATCTGTCTGTCTAAATGCCTCTCCCCTGCCCCCCACTACCATAGTATCTGGTTGTAATTGAAATGAACATGATGGGTTCAGCCTACTCCCTAATGACCCTTTACCCATAGTAGGAAAAAATAATAAAGTGGCTCTGGGTTGGAGGGTCTCAGGATGGGGCAAGGAGATGGGGCTCAGGCTTTCTTGGGCAGTGGCGCTAAGGCAGGCTGCCTGGTGCCTTTTTGTTCTGTGGCATTGTGCTGTGCCTCACAAGCACCAGCAGGTCCTGTTCCTGGAGAAGGTGTGAAGCTCCCTGGCACTGAGTGTCCCATGGTTCCCTTGCCAAGAAGCTGGACCTGCTGCACTGGATGCTAACCTGCTGGCCCTAGCACAGAGCTGCCCTAGTCGAGGGAGAGAGACCTCCTCTTGCTCTTGCCAGCATGGAGCTGATCCAGCCAGCAGGGAGGTGCTTCTTCCCACAAGCCCCAGCACAGAACCAACCTGGCCCAGCAGCTCCCTACAGGGGCTGGCAGGAAAAAGCTCCTCTCCCCTGGGCAGGGCTGCTCCCTGCTGGGACTGGCTGGACAGCACCACCCGCTGGCTGTAACTGCTTCAGTGCTTGCATCTCTCCAGGCTGCAGCCCTGAGCTCCTGCATGTGGCTTCATGGGAATCTGGATGGCCATGCAGCTTAGCAGGTATTGAGCTGCACAACTTAACATGCCTGTCCAGGCTCACAGCTTCAATGAGGCCCTGCTTTCGTGAGCACTGTGAGCCCTAGCTCTCCATTGCCTCGCCCCGGTGTATTCCTCTGAATTAGAGTGCAAAATGGTGTAAAGTGCAAAATGGGTGTAAAATGGGGCAATGGTTTATGTTCTCTTTCCACTTCCTTTATAGGTGTAAGTGACTACACAAGATGCAAGAAGTAGGGAGGAACGCTCTAACTCACCCCGTTTCTAAAGGAAAAGAAAAAGCTAACAACAAAAGGACAGACTTTTGCAATGTAAATGGGAAAAGTCCTGTAGTAGCTGGACTAGTTACTGGAGATGTCTGTCTAAGCAAGAGAAATTAGCCCTGCTGCTCTGAGCGACAGCACGACTTTCTTCCCTAGGACTGTACTCAACCCTTTTTGGATGGAAAAAAACAAAAAACAAAACAAAACTTTCAACCTAAAGCAGAGGGAAATCTCCCTATACTCTCTTTTGCCCTTGATAGATAGCCTTCTCAGGTAAAATAGGAAAGGCCAGTGTACAGTAATTGCCATGGCTGGTGGGGAGGGGGTTGGGGGAGTCAGACAGCTTTCATTCTCTGGGTACCCAGACGTAAAACGAACGCCTGCAATATTTATACTTTATCACTTATAATAAGTAGCCTGATTTGTCAACTGGAGCCAGAGTCAAACATGTCAGCTGGAGGAAATGCTGCACATTATTTATCAGTGTCACATAACCTAGCAAGCCACCCTTGCTTGCCGACTGCTGGGGGGGAAACCCAAGCCCCTGTTGTTTCAGCTCGGGTAGCCTGACTGGAGTTCAGCCACTGGTTTACTACGAGATAATGGCCTAAATGGCCCTTCCGTCTGTCCCAGTATGGCTGTTATGTGGCGGTGGTGTCCTGAGGCACACTTTCAAAGTGCAGCCCTGCTATCCAGCACCCCTCTCTAAGGAACCCACTGTCCAGCTGTCCATCCCCTGCAGGAGCAGGGTGCAGACCATGCAAAACAATGAACACACTCAATGCAATGAGCCTCACTAGCTCATCTTTGGGAGCCCTGAAAATGATCTGCGTTCAGCCATGCAAGCAGGCCGACAGTCCTCCGCTCTCTTAATACACTGCCACAACCTCCATCACCTTAAACTGGTGCAAAACAACTGTCCCTGCTCGTCTTTTGTAGATCCTGCTGAGGTCACCTGCTGTTGTGTTCTGATGCTAGTAACTGTCCACTACTTCCAGCCTCCCAGCCCCTCTAGACGAGAGGGGGAAGTGTCTTCACTCATTATACCCTGGTGTTTTTCCTTTGAATGGAGGATCCATCTGATCCATCACTGAGTGCTGATCATTCACTGTTGTCTCTGGCCTTGCAAAACTATGACACCACCCTGCTAACTCATGGGCTTTCTATGACATGGTCATTTCATGTCACAGTTTCACAAAACCACCTGCAATTCTGAAGTAGCATAGACAGAGCTGCCGTTGCCCTTCAAGCAGCTCATGCAATACAGGCTCCCTTCATAGCAATGTGGAGGAGAGAGTAGGAAAGAAGCAGGAAAGGGCCAAAGCATGGGAAATGATTACAGAACTGCAGGCATGGAGGACATGGGCCATTACAGCAGCTCCGCCTCATGAAGAATAGCAAGTTCCTCTGGGCTTTATGCCAGGGTGGAGGAGCTGGTCCCCAGTACTATAGACACATTATACTGACACCCTGGTAGTCACACCCATGGACTTTTATCAATCAAATGATGAAGTTGGCTCACAGTGAGGTAATGCTCATGATAGGGAGTGCTGATACAAATCAATATAGGCAGGCCCTGAACACAATTCCCTCCAAAGCTCCCCCTCATTCCCTTCTTGCAGCATCACCTTCTTCTGTGCCAGGACCGGGCCCACATACAGCTCTGACAGTGCATCCCGTGTCTCACCTATGGCATCTCCTGCTGTCCCAATATGAGGTCTTTTCTAAGCAGAGGCTGCTAACAGAACAGTGTTTTTGTAATGGATGTAAAGGATCGTCAGGTTCTAAGATGAGGCCTCTTAATTCATCCTAATTCATTGCATTTGTGATCTATGCCACATTTGAAGGACCCCATGCCTGCAAACCCATGTTAGCCTAGTGCACCACCCAATTTCAGTAGCAGCCAGGTCTAGGTGTTTCCAAGTGGGGGAACGATGAGCATTGTGAGCACAGAATTCCTCTGCCTGGGTGCAGCTTGTTCAAACCCATATATTTGTATTGAATGGACTTTAGAAATTCTGCTGGCACTTTTCCAGCACTGACAGTCCTGTTTTTATTTTGCTTGCCTTTAAACCACCTCATGAGATTCTCATATATAAATTTGGAAACAGGCAGAAGTCCTGAGCTTTACAGGAGCCAACAACCCGGGTGAAAATGTATCCCAAATGATCCTGTCTGATTCAGTTTCTCTGTTCCCATTCTTTGCTCAACAGCAACCCCTTCTGGTGTATGAAGAGTAGTGCTCATGCTCTCTCTATGGTCCCACACATTAGGTGCCTACCATCTATCATTTTAGTCCCCAGTTCCCTCTTCCAAATCAACCTAGCAGGGCTTGCCTGCTGTTCATGAGTGTATGCAACAAACATAGGTGAATAGAATTAGTACATCACACATTTCAGTCCATCCCACCTTCTCTGGATGTTTGATACACACATTAGGAGCAATGTCAGGTATCACGTCTTTGGCCCCTAGCCTGCCAGAAGCATTGGCTACAGTGATACACTCAAAAAATGACCAATTTCTGGTCAGTCTTTGCCGGGAGCATTCCAGCTGCAACACAGGATGCTCTGTAGAGGTTGCAATCATCAATGCAGCCCGAAGGGGATAAATAAGGTGTACTAATCGATTTTCTTGTTCTGAAATAACATTCAGTTTAACACAGACATTTTCAACAGCAATCTCTACAACTGCTGGCATAATTTGGGAACCTACATTTTGCACACACAAAACACCACTTCACGGGGTGACTGGCTGGAGTTGACGTGCAAATTAAATGTGTGTGAAAATCCATGTAATCACATGCACACAAACATCCCTCCCCTTTCATTGTAATTTTAAGTGATGGGCGAAGCCCCTTGAAATTCTACATATAGGTCAAATTAATTCCTGGTGCAACTCAGCTGAATATTTTAGCTAATTTGTAAACTAACTAGTTTAGTTAATAGGCATATCTGATCATCTCGATTGTAAATACAGATGTGTTCTAAACTGAAAAAGTTCAGATCTCGACCCGGAGTTTCTCAACATTAGGGACTTCCTTAAAATTAGCTCAACCGTCAGAGTTTGGCTTGGACTATACTATATTAACATTTTAGCAAATCTATGACAGTACATAGAGACATTGGTTTCCATCCGACTCCCATTCAGATCACTCTGAGTTTTTCCTATCAGTTTCAGCAGGAGTAGACTGGTAGATGGAATGTGTATGTCACCACCTAAGTAAAGCTCTCCCAGCTGGACATGCGCCAGCATGCTGCATTGGGCCCCAGACACTGGGCCTGAGGGCTTTGAAACTTTCTGAGGCTGAGCAGAGCCCAGGCACTGCCTCTGTCTTTTGGATCTAAGCGCACTGAGGATGCAGCTCCCCTGGGTAGTGCTCCCTGACAAGAACTGAGGTCTCATGATCCAACTGATTAAGCCATGAGACTAGCGCTGAGTCCCTCAGAATCCCTAGTAGCTCACATGTACATACCCTTTCCCAGAGCTCCAGGCAGGTAAGCACTGCTGTTCTTCTCGAGGGCACATGATTGTTGAAGCACAAAACAAACAGACTTTGCAAAAGGCATTCTAAAGCAATTATGGCCTGTACAGAAGTTATACTGAACCAAACAAAAGAATAGAACACCTATCAGAATTCCTCTATCTCACTTTCCTCACCACTCAAGCACTCTTTGGGCTCAGGTGAGAGTCTTTTTGAGCCCAGAACTCTTCCTTGCCTCCTGCACGTGGCATCTCCCCTGACTCCTGGAGTCATCTTCTGCTCACTTGTCCCCTCTCCAAAATGGCCAAGAATTATAACCTCCAACTCCTTTGTCGGGTGCTCAAAGCTTCTCCATCCTCTAGCTCTCACCCACCCACTCTCACTAGTGAGCTCTTCCTCACTTACCAGCTCACCTGATCCGACTCTCTCTTGGGGTGGTAACTAAATCTTTGTCCAAGGGAGCTTCTGTGTGAACAAAGGACCATCAAGCCTTAACAATCTTCTACAGTTAGCCCCATTTTACTTTGTACTTCAGTCCACCATGGAGGTAAAAGTCAGAAGCAGACAAGCCCCACATCCAGCATGGAATTAGCAGTCTGACCAATATATGTAATCAGAGAATTCATGATCTCCAAAGGAATTCATATCTTCGTAGACTTTCCACATTTTCACAGGCTGTGGGTACCGGGGAGGGAGTGAACACGGGGGCCAGGAGGGATAAGGTATGTTATTCAATTTCCCTTGACTTTCTTTTCCTCTCTGCTATAAACCCCTCTTTGGGAAAAGAATAAGGGAGAATGAAAGTGAATCTAGGAGAGTGATCAAAGCTTCTTCCAGCCCCACACTGGCAAAGAGAAGTTTTGTTCCTTGGCCTTTGGGGTAAGGTACAGTATGCTATGCATGGCTTTCAGAGTGCAGAAGTGACTCCCACTGACATTAGTGGACTAACATGTTGCAGGGGCTCTTCTCAAGCATTTCCTTTCTCTTTAAATCTTACTGTATCCATCAGTGTCAAACAAAAAGCAAAACTACACACTACCTTTTGAGTCCCAAACCACCTTTTCTTGCCAAACTGGCAGCAACATGGCTGCTGTCTTCAGTCGTCCCATGAAGTGACAGAGGGCCGGCAGATACACAGCTTGCTGGAGATTTGATTATGCTACATGCACTCTTCTTCCTGGGTGACAGTAATGGGTAACACATCACAGACAGTCAGGCTGCAGTGTTCTGCTGGGATTCCTCAGGCCTGTTCTCACAGCCTCCTGGAGCGCTGCTGCCGCCTCTGTTTTTAAAGTTATTGTTTCACATGTCCCCCTGCTTTTCAATGTGTGGTTAGAGTTCCTCAAGCATAAAGGTGGAACTCAGCTGTCATATGCTGAGACAGTGGGGAGGCAGCTCTGCTTCCTGAAATCCAGTCTTGCTAGGGATGAGCTGGCCTCTGTGCTATCAGAGACAGCAGCACCTTTCAAAAACTAACTTCTATTTATTTGCCTTTACCGGAAATAACTGTTGAAGTCTGAAACTTGTGATGATGCTGTGACAGGGGAAGAAACAACTCGGAAAAGATACTCCTGACAAACCTCTTTCCTTGGAGGGAAAAAGTGCTATGGAGCCCCATGAATATAAAACAATGGTGCCAAGCTGTTACTTAGAGCTTTTCATCCATTGATCTCAAAGTGCTTTATAAAGAAGGCTAGTAGAAATTATCCCCATTTTACAGACAAATGAGGCTGAGGCAGGGACAGGACTTGCCCAAGGTCACCCAATGTGCCAGTGGCAGAGCTGGGAATAGAGCCTAGTCTCCTGCCTCCAGTCCAGTGCTGAGGACTGCTCCAGCAAGCATGTGCTGAAAGACAGAAATAGGGGGAAGAGGAGCTCCTTCTCCATCTAGTTCTCCCATGCAGATGGCAATGATCTTCCTGCCACTGGCTTTCACCCAGGGTCAGTGGGAAAGGACACTAGGAGGAAGTGTGTTGACACTAGGAGGAAGTGTGTTGAAGGCCTGGCTAGCCCAAGAGAGCAGCACTGTGGGACGGACAAGTGACACCTTCTCTTGAGGTGTAGCAAGGTCTCTGGTGAGCAACCCACCACCACCCATCCCTAAGGGCTACATCATTGTGCAGGAGTGCAAGGGGCCATAAAAATCCCATTTGCACCTCAGCCCTTTTGAGCAGGTGCATGGGAGAAGGTGGGCACTGTGCGTTCACCCTCACTGTCCTTCCTTCCTCCCTGGTGCAGCGGGGCCGGGAGCAGGTGGGGGTTTTCCTCTGCCCCTCTACATGCTGACCAACATAGCGGAGAACATGCTTCTGTGCAGAAGATGCTGCTGTAATTTGCTGCTGCTGGAGCCAGCCATAAATTACTATCCTGGAGGGCAAGGAGAAGACAGGGTGGGTGATCCAAGCTAAGGTAAACCATATTCTTGGGGCAGGAGATGGGTATATCTCTTAGTTACAGTGCTTCTGCAGATTGCTTCTTGCTCCAGATGAGGGCTAAAGGCACAATGAAGCCCTGTAGCATTGTAGCTTGTCTTGCCTTTTGCCTCATGTCTCCTGTTACCGGTGCTGAGACAGTGGGTGAAATCCTAGGCAGTTCCTCTCTGTCATTCAGGACACTGGAACAAGTGTAGCAGAGACTGTGGCTAAAGACTCCATTCGAGAAGGTTGTACATGACACAAGGTGATATCATTGGGCAAGGACATGAGGGCACCAGTTAGATTCATGCAGATTGTGATGTTGCACCCCCATGTTTTTGATTATGAATGTGCCTAAATTGAGTATGCAAAATGTAATATGTAATCTGTAACTGGAGAGCTCGTAATCCCCTGAATGCATATATTCTATTTGTGTGCATGTGTCATTCCTGTATTTGAATTGGAAATAATGAAGAATGATCCAGTTTATATATCTAGGATGTTCTGGTGAAGGCTATTAATGGTACTCAAGCAATGGAATGTCCTGGTCCCCATGACAATGATCTGTCAATAGTTTTTCCTGTAAGCCGGGGCTATGGGTGGTCCTGCCAAGACATGTGGCTGAGCTACCTGATGTTGGAACCCATTTTAGATATGGTGCTTTTCCATGGGGGATGGGGGTGAAAGGACTGAAACCGAATACTAAGGATTCCTGGCTTGGACAAAAATCTATTTTTAGGCAGGAATACAAACAACTGGAGATTGCCAGACACCAAGACTCCCCAGGCTTACCATGCAGATGTCTGCCGGAAAACACCTATCTGAACAGGGGGAAGGATTGTGCCCTGGCTAGAAGGCTGCTTAGCTTGTGAGTAAGGATGATAGGAACTACTGCTAGGGTAAGAAATCACATGTAACAGATTTCTTTGAGTAGTAAGCTTAGCTGGTGTGTTTTGCTTTATTTAGCTGAGTATCTTACTTTGATCTGTCTGTTTTCCACTTACAACCACTTAAATCCTACTTTTTATATTTAATAAAATCACTTTTGTTCATCATTAAACCCTGTGTAAAGAATGTTGCCTATTTCTCTTTCTTTGATAAAAGGAGAGAAGAACTTATGTGTTGGCTCTGTATAAAACTTTCACGCAGAGTAAGATGGGTTTATCTGGGGTACTGCATCAAGTCCCAGTGACTGAGCCTTCCCAGAAGTATGTTGCTGTGCTGTGGGCTGTGACTCCAACACTGGACCTTTGCTGTGGGAGACCAGAGGTTCGGGCTCAGCAAGACTGGATGGTGGGGTGCTTCAGAGAGCAGGTAAGTGCACTCAGAGATGAGATCAGTCCAACAGGTGACAGTCTCAAAGGGATCTCTGTGGCTGAACCCATTATACAGATATCCAGAAAAACTCAAGGCATTCAATGAACCTGGAAGTTCTTTACCTTACTATTGAGATTTCGTGTACTGCAAACACCTTAAAAGCAGGATTCATGTGTCCTTTTGGTTCTGTACAAGAGAGTTAATGAATAATGATTGAAGGCTCTCATTAATATGTCATACAGATTATCTAATTGGGCAATCCAGGCCTCAGCCATGCCCCTTTGGTTAGTGTGCTGATGAGCTTTGCATAGTATAAGCAATGCAGACACATGTGCCTTTGGATTTTATTTGCCATCCAGCTTTTCCCATAAACTACATAAAAAGCAGTAATTACTATAATAAAAAACAGCAGTAAACAATAAATACAATCCACACAGTCAGTGATTCCTTGCAAAATCCACTATTTTAAGCCCCACAGGGCCTCCAGGGAGGGTGACACTAGCCTGCTGCCTTACCCTGATTGAAGTATTTCATTAAGAGGACTTTCACTGTGCTTCTTTCAAGGATTTTTGAGGAGAGGTATGAGAAACAACCTCCTTTTCCATGGCCTATGTGAAATGGATGGGCCTGCTCAGCCAGCCACCTAGAAATCTTTCCCCACATCACACCTGTCCTTGCTGGAAGTTTCTTGAGAAGCTCAGAGACCAAGTAGCCCCTTGAAACTAAACAAATCTCATCTTTTGAGGTGCTTTCTCCAGGTCAGAGGTTAGTGGAGGACACCAGACTCCATGAGCCTGAATCTTCTCACATAGGACCGTCAAGTTAACCATAAATTAAATGGAAGGTTCTCACATGCTTCAGGGAGCACCTGCAGGATGGTCAGTCTGGAGCCCATAGCCAGCACTCTAATCCCCCTCAGTGACAGCCCAAAACATCCTCCTCCCTCACTGTACTTCCCAGAAGGTGCATTTGGGCAGTTCCACTGTGATTGCTACCTGAGACTTACACATTTTCTTCAACCTTTTAATACAGTCTCTTCTTCCACTTTATTCCTAAACATGCATCACCCTATTATTAACTTCTGACACCATTAGCTTTTGCTGTCACCAGAACTGACAATTGAAAGGCCCTTGAGAGCTGTCTGGAAAGACACAATAAATGAGATCTCTTAATTAACACCTCTCTTAACTATATAAATTAATTTTATGCAGCTGATATGTCATCTTCACAGCTTGAGGGTAACTGAATAGCCTCTCACTTGTTTGAAATGCTCCTTCATGGCAGGCAGGGTTTCTCCAGCCTTTTGAAGGCTATCGTTTGGCATTATTTCTGTAAAGAGAAACAGCTCTGATGTGGTTATAAGTTTGCCAAACTTGATCAACAGAAAGGTCCAAAGAAGTGGGAACTGTGCCATTATCTTGAAGAGGCCCCGTCTGTGCCCAGCACTGCAGAGGAAACGCAGACCTGTCCCACTGATCCACCAAACAATCCCCATTTGAAGAACTGCATGGCTCAGAACTCTGGTGATGGGAGACGGAGCCTTTTTTCTCTACAGCCAGGTCTACACTAAGGGGGGAGGTTGAACTAATTAATGCAACTCCAGCTGTGGTAATTGTGTAGCTGGAGTCAACATACTTGAATTCGAGCTTATGTACCATCTTCACGGTGGAAGGATGAGAACAAATGCTCCCTTCGACTTCCTTCATGCTTCACAAAGAGCACGAGTAACAGCACCAATGGGGGCACCCTCTAAGGTCAATGTAGTACGTCCCTTTCAGACACACTAAATCGAACTCTGGAAAAATCAGCTGAGGAAACATTGATGTGCCATATAGCGAAGACGTGCCCTAGGTCACTGCTTAGAACACAGCCAGAGTCAGCCGAGACTGAAAGCTATTATTCTCTGACAACTCCTCAGGGCATGTGTGAATTATGTGATGATCTTGGGCCAGTCCTTGGTGGACAGGTGACTCCATCACCGAAGCATTCAGTTTAACAGGTATCGTGTGTGTGCTCCCCATAGAGAGGTGAACATTTATAAAGAAACTGTTGCAATAAGAATGGTTCAGAACACTGCAAATTACAGTGATGCTACCGCACTGCTTTTAGCCATTACTGCAGTGCTTTGAAGTAAAGGAATAGCGAACAGGCATGGAGACTACACTACTTCCCATTCCTGCTGCTACACTTGCACTGACATTAGCCACACAATAGCAGTTCACTGGAAGGATGCGATGCCAGTCTGACCAGCTTCCCCAGCAATATGCAGACTTTAAACAACAAAATCAGAACCTCTCTCTGGATTTGACCATCTTTCCTCCCATCAGACTGACCCACAGCTTTTTAACCACAAAATGTGCTGCCCTCTCCCAGAGCATGTCTTATTCTGTACAGAAGGTTCTCCCCAAACACTGAGTTTCTGTAATTAGGGAATCGCGTGTTCTTCCCAAGCAGCACTGGGAACATAGCAGATGCCCTGTTATGTTCTGTCTTAACCTACACCTACACTGTCATCAGGATCAAAACTCCGAGGTTGATCCACCAGTGGTTGATTTCATAGATCTGGTGAAGATCTGCCAAAATTGCCTTCAGATTGCTCTCCAGCCAACTTGGCTCCTCCACACTGGCAGGGAAGCACAAGAGAAGTCAACAGAGAGTTTCTCCTGTGGCGACCCCCCCCCCACCCCTAGTACAGAGCCTGCAGTAACGTGACAAAGGATGTTGATTCAAGCTACATTATTCACACAGCTGGAGCTGCATATCCTAAGTCAATTTTCTGTTGTAGCATAGATGGAGCCTTACTGTCTGGAATGGGCCTTCCCATCACAGAATCAGCAATTCGAGCCTTTGGATATCAGTGCTCACAGAGAGTCATTTGCAGACAGGAAAGAGGAGACAAACTTTGCACGGGAGGTTTGGGAGTAAACTTCCTTCAAAACTGGTTTTTGAAAATAGATCGCATTTCGTATTCTCGAGGCAGCATATTTATCCTTCTCAGTATATGATCCAGAGTTAAAAGCCATCCCAGACATTCCAAAGTGGGAATTGGATTACATCAGGGACACTGAAATCCCCTCCTAGTCCTCACTTCTGTTTGTGTAACATTGTATTTTGAACAAATAAGTGAGAGGAGCGAAGAGAAAATGGAAATGTACAGTTGGCCCAATAAATGGAGAAAGGAGTCATAGCATGAGCAGACACTGCGTTGTGCTTCAGGGCTCCAGTTCTACAATGACTCCTGTTTTGACTTCTTTAGTGGCTGAGGCTGGCTTGTAACCCAATTCAAAGCTCAGAGATGGGACACCGAATGAATGGAAAAGGGAGAGAAGGTTGGAGGTTTGAGAAAGACACCAGGAGCACAGCGTTTTCCCTCTCTCTGGTGGTGATGAATTGCAGTCATGGTCTTGCCAGTGCAACTTCACTCAGCAGATGGTGGGGATGGAAGCAGGGATAGAGACTGACTGAGTCAAAAATCGTATTATGCACAACAAGACTGCAGTAGAACTTAAAATTATCCCTCTTCCCCCCCTGCTCTCCCTTTGCCTAGAGAGACTTTGCTTTTAAAAAATTGATTCTTTCAGTAAAGAGACTTCAGTTTAAAATCAATTTCCCAATTAAAAACATAAGGCTTGTGGTGGGTGAAGAATTTAAACTTGCCCTGTTTGTTTGTGTATTTTGTTTTCACAAATCAATGCACTACCTGCAAGTGCTGTCGCCGGCACTACCTTAGCTCCATTGTGTTTTGCTGGGACTCCTTAGTTAACCTTTTCAGGACTATTTCCCTCTTTTAAAGTTAGGTGAAGGAAGCATGAGGAAAAGCCACAAATGACCCAGCTGAACTTCATCCCTCTGCTAAAAGACTATGACAGAGACTACAAACCAAAGGAACGCCAAACTTGGTAACATGGCTGGGTGACTGATGGGAGGGTTCTGTTGTGCTTCTAGCCTAGTCCTAGCAGTACACTCTGCTCCTGTAGCAGTAGTCCTGTTGGGGTGTATAACCTTCCACACATCAGCTCTTCCACAGCTGGCCATCCACATGCAGTCACCTGCTCAGTGTTTCCATTTGCTCCTGTTCCAGCCAGAGATGAAAGGAGGCAGGAAACAGGCTGAGCAGAAAGTGGAAATAATGGTGTGTTTAGGGCCAAAAGGGGAATGCTGCACTGGCGAGCAGAATAGCAGTCCGCAGCCTGAGGCTACTCAGGGAGGGACATAAAGAACAGACACAGTCTGGGAACAGCTGAGGTCTGGAACCATCATTTCAGTTGGCTTTGTGACTGCCAAGGCTGATTCCAAGTGCAGAAGGTGGCCCTCAGCATACATACAGCCTACCACAGGAGGAAGAAGGTACCTCAATCCCAGAGAAGCAGGGGCAGGTGGCAAGAGCACAACAGTGTTTGTAGGGGGCATTGTATGAACACAGGCCAAGGTTGTGTGGAAGAATCCAGCCTCCTTTAAGAGACAATGGGGTTTGCGAGGGAATAAAGCCATTTGCAGCACGGAATAGGATCATTCATGCTATTTACCATTCCTTTCCTCAAGCAACAGACAGAAAAACAAACTGGCTCATTAAAACGTTAACAACAAACCGCTCAATTAAAATCTGAACAACAGCATCTGCCCCGCTGTAGAAAACCCAGACCAAACCCCATCTCCCTAACGTGCACCTTGGGTACTCTCTGGCTTTACAGAGCATTTTAGGTGATCCTTTGCTTGGGATCCATGCAGGCATGGAAGGATGGATGGCAAAGTGCTCACCTCCTCCCAGGTATAGAAAGCATAGAGGAGGATGCACTGGCTGGGGTTTAGAGAACAAAGAGGACCTTGTCCTTAGCCATTAGTCGCCAGTGATGAGAGAAGCCAAGCTGCAAGTCCCAGTTTCTTGTACAAGCTGCAGTTCTTGCCTGCTGCTATTGCACAACCCATACGTCAATAATGAAAATGGGCAGTGCGAACACGGAGGCAGGATGCACCACAGGAAAGCAGCAACTTTTGCATATCTGTCCTGTCAGCTTCCAAAGTTGAGACTCGTTTGTTGCACCCTCACTGACAACCATGGTTGCTCTTCTCCATGCAGTTCCTCCCACTTCCACCACAAGCGACACCCTAGGGGGATGTAGAGAAGGGGGAAGGTAATGCTTTCAGTGCCATTAGCACTGAATAAGTCAGGGGGACTTCACCTGTCTGATGTGTCACAACCATCTGGCCTACCCAGGAACTGGTCCATGCTGTTATTCAGCATCATGCCTCTCAGCAACAGCAATGAGCAGTTGCCTTGCCACAAAAGAGTTATCATCTCTCTCCAGAGCCCAGTGCTGGCAGAGAGGAGAAGGATTATGTCCTGTATCTTCCAAGTGTTATTTTGGACATTGGCAATTATTTCAGTTTAAAACTGTGCAGCACCTAGTACAGACGTAGCAATTAACAGAATAATTAGCATTATTCTCCTCAGTGAAAGGACAAACCTCTTAGCTTTGTGCATGGGATACGCCTGGACAGCTCACTGGATTAACTCCTTGCATGCTGGAGAACGGACAGGTAAAGCCTTCCCTACTGGGGTTCACTCTCCTGCACACAAACACACTTGCACACCCCACACGAGCTTTATGGAGTGATGGAGACTAGCAAAGAACAATTCTTTCTGCAACAGCCTCAACTTTGACTCTGAAAGAAAAAAAATGAGGGCATGCAGAGGACAGGACTGGGGAGCATTAGGAGACAATCCTTCTAGGGTATACAGGGGTAAAATCTAAAGCAGTTTTTGGTGAGTTCTTCAGTTTTTGAGGCTTTCTGCTCAACTGGATGGATCCCGCTTTTCAGGGTATGAAGGAATTGTTTTAGGCTAGATTGTCATCCTTACTAACATTAAGGCTATTTCTATACTAGATATAGAAGGCAACCGCCAATACACACTTTTAGCCATGCCAATTACATAGCTAAAATTGATTTATCAGCAGTCGACTTCGATGTCTGTCTACATGGAAGAAGGTCAAAGGGAACATTTCTCCTGTTGACCTTCCTTATTCCTCACCTCCCACGAGGAGTTCTTTTGACCTTGGAATGAATCATTTTGCTCATGGATGAAATGAAAACCCCAAAGATCAACCATGAATGGGTCGATCTTCTGCAGTAGTGAGGCTGTGGGTTAAGTGGTACCTTGATTTCAGTTAATCCCAGTAATTTCTTTTGGGCCACTCATAATCAAGTAGTGCTTAATATAGGTCAGGGTGGCACATGCTGGCTCTTCATTATCTTTTAGTAGCTAAAGTCCACCTGTTCTGCAGCATTTTAAAATTGGTTAAAAGTCCCCCAACAAATTTTCCTCTGTTTGTTACTCTGTGTCACTCAACAAGTCCAGACATGCTCCAGGAAACTTTTCCTATGCCGCAAGCCCTGCAGAGGAGAATGAATCAGAGAAAGCCTTGTAATCTAACTGGTGATCCTGGCTTAATGGAACTAGAAAAGAAAAACTAAATGTTGACCTCAGAGCGCATTGCTCCATCAGGCAGGGTCGTGCTGCTGCAGTTTGGGTTGGATCAGGGTGTCCATCATCTGAGCACTTTGCCCTGTGTCATCAGTAGTGAACATGTGAGAGCTGGAAACTGAGCCACCACATGAAAGGCCGACTGCTTGGGCAGAGAGACACCAATTAAAAGGTGGAAGGGGGAAAAATGAGTTAGCAAGTACCAGATATTCCTGTTCAGCCCCGACGTGCAATTAATTTTACCCTCTGAAAGTACAGAGAGCTTGTGATACTATCAAAACAACTCATTTTCAAATTTTACGGAGATTTTGTCCCATTCCATTATGATGCATTCAGGACATTGTGTAGCTAGTTATGTATGACAAGTGCCATGTAATTAACATATAAGGGAGCTGGTGCCAAGGGCCGGTTGTATTTGACAACATGACATTTACCACAGCATATGTCTGCAGTGTGGTTGTCAGAGCACAACACTGTATATTACTATTCAGGAAGAGAATGAAGAATCCAGCATATATGAAAGGAGAGACTGAATAAGGTGTAGGCTGAGCAAAGATGGAAGACAGGAACATAAACCTGAGGCAGATAGTGGAATTGTGGAGACAGAAAGGGCAAGGAAAGGAGACCTGTTCTATGGACTGATGCATTGGAAAACAATGGAGAGGGGAAAAAGGCGCCTGTAAATACAGAAAATAAAACTGGAAACTTGAGGGAGAGACAGGAAAAGTTATCTTAATGTGGAACGGTGCAAGGGTGGCTCCAGAAAGACATGAAGCAGGAGGGAAGATGTGTACTGAGGAACAGAAAGCTGAGGAAAGTTATTGTGATTATGTTATTGTGTTAAAGTTATTGTGTTATTGTAATAAAGAGGGTACAACATTTTTTGATGGAAGAAAAGATGTGAACAGCAGGTGTCAAAAGAAACAAATTGCACTTTTGCCAACTCACACAAAATTTGATGTGTTTCTTAAGGCCTTTGTCCCAGGTGGGATTTTGATGAGACTCTTGCCTTTCATTTAAAGAGGGACAGCAGGGATGAGGGAGGGGAAAGGAGGGAGGATCAGAGAGGCGGTAGAGGAAAGTAGGGTGTAAGTTTCTAGGAGACTTGTGGCTGCAGAGAAAAGCTTGAAAATACAACCTACGTGTAAGCTAAAGGCCCAGAAACCAGAAGACAAATTTAAAAAAGAAAAAGAAATGGGTTCCTTTTAATTTGGGGCCTGACTTGGGGTTTTTATACACTTGGGGTTATCAGGGAAACCCACAATAACAAGGAGAATTGTTCCTTTTATAGTTATTTCTTAACCAACTCCCACCCTCATCCTGTGCTCGCTCACCCACAACTCAGTTTATGCGCTTTCCCTAACTTCAGCTGACATCCCTCCTTTCTGTTATTCATGCTGTATTGTATTCCTTGCTAGTGAAAGGCTGAAGAGTCACCCCATCCCTCCCCACATCCACAGAGCAGACAGCATTCACAGTTTCTAAGGACAGAAGGGACCACTGTGATCATCTAGTCTCCTGGCTGTGTTGCACAGGCCAGCGAACTCCCCCAGAATGACTCCTCCCATATATCTTTTAGAGAAACTTCCCATCTTGATTTTTAAATGACCTTTGATGAATTGCCCAAAGCATAATTCCCCTCACTGTCAAAAAAGTGATACTTCATTGCCAGTCTGAATTTCTCTAGCTCATGGGATCTGGGTAGGAGTGGGGGCGGCAGAATTGCCAGGCCCCAGGCAACATGCATACGGGGGCAGAGGGCTCTGCACTCCTTAGCTGGAAAGGGCAAGGCTGGGCTCAGCCAGCCCTCAGCAATGCCATGAGCACACTTCGCTAAGCTCCAGTGGTGACTTAAGGGGCCCAGAACTCCTGCCACTGTTGCCACAGTAGCAACAACCAGGAGCCCTGCACCCTCTTGAATCACCGGGCCCTGGGTCAGTTGCTCTCTTTCCCCTTCTCTTCCATCAACCAGCCTGCTCTAGCTTCGATGTGCAGCTATTGGCTTGTGTTATACTCCACATTGCTGCCCTATGGAAATCTCAACATTGGATGGTAAGATTGTGTACTCATTTCCCACCTTCCTCTCAGTCTGCTCTGTAGCCTGCCATTTCCCTCTGAGCTAATTGCTGTTATTAAAAGTGAATTAGGCAAACACCCACTCCCATTCCTTCCCTATTACCTCCTTTTTCCTCCCCAGTGGGATTCAGGCACCAGGTGCAAGTCAGCCAATGATCACACTCCTTCTCTTGCCTTATAGATTTGCATGGGTGGTCCCACTGATTAATCCTATGATGACATCACACTTCTTTTTAATTAAAACCCAGCCTTTGGACCTATGCCCTCCTAATGGATGCACCTCAGCAGAAAAATGCAGTTCAGGTGGCACTCCACTCATCCAGGCCAGATTAGAACTGTAGAACCAGTTCACGCACTTCACATACAAACAGAGAAATGAACATTGCACAGAATTTTTCTTCATTCTTGCCATTTAATTAAACTAATTGAGTGTATGAGGTGAGATTGTGTCTTTTCTTCAGAAGTTAATGAATGCATCTTTCTTCAGTGACAATGCTCCATGGGGAATCTATCACAGCACAACGCCAGGGCTATTCATTAATACTGTACAAAGTACAGTGTTCGGCAGATCTTCCACTTGAATATATTCAGCGTAAAGAGTTTCTCAGCTATCACAAGCAGGGCTGACATGTCAAAGGAATTTTTAGAGTCACAAAGTTATGCCTAGAAAGAAACATTAGGTCATCTGTATACACAAGTCATCATACCGTCCAGCAACTGCACGGTAACCTAATAACCAAACTTAGACCCAAGTATTACAACTCCCAGGAGACCAGACAGGCATGGGGAGAAGAGGACAAATGAAGTTACAGCACTGCTTTGGCCCCCCACAATGGCAGGGAAATGATCCTAACCAACACCTAGCAGACAAAGGTGGACCTGCCCCACACCAAGGTCACTGTCCACCTGAATGCAAGAAAATCCTTCCTGCCCCCACTTCAGATGATCAGCTAGACCAGGGGTCAGCAACATTTCCAAGACAGAGTGCCAAAATTTGATCTTTTGTCTTCTGTGTATTGTCCAACTACGGGTGATAGTTTTTAAAGTCACTGATAGTCCTGCTTACAACAGCTTCATTAATAAAGATGATGCAGAACTTTACTGTTTAGGTGGTGGTTGGTTGCATTAGATGGTCTTTTGTTAATCCACAGGTGGCCTGGCTTTGAGCAAGCTCCAGGCTGCATAGGGGAGGAGGGGCAGGGCTAAGCTCCCACCTTGTGTGCCAATGAAAATCGGCTCACATGCCACTCTTGGCACCCATGCTGGGAACTGCTGAACCCTGAGCTAGACCCTGAGTCATTTTAGCCTACCACACAAGTGACAGTAAGAATGCTTTGTGCTACCTCAGAGCCTTGCCCCTCGCAATGTATCATTTCCAGCTGTGGCCATGCCCAAAGGAAGGAGCCAAAATACCTTCCAGGAATGACTTGGGAGGAGGAATCAATCCCTCAGTGACCCCAGCTAGTGACTGGCTGAAGCCTCAAAGCACGAACTTTAAGAACATAAGATATAAGCTGCGTCTACACGTGCACGCTACTTCGAAGTAGCGGCACCAACTTCGACGTTAGGCGGCGAGACGTCGAAGTTGCTAACCTCATGAGGAGATAGGAATAGCGCTCTACTTCGACATTCAACGTCGAAGTAGGGACCGTGTAGACGATCCGCGTCCCGCAACGTCGAAATTGCTGGGTCCTCCATGGCGGCCATCAGCTGGGGGGTTGAGAGATGCTCTCTCTCCAGCCCCTGCGGGGCTCTATGGTCACCGTGGGCAGCAGCCCTTAGCCCAGGGCTTCTGGCTGCTTCTGCGGCAGCTGGGGATCTATGCTGCAGGCACAGGGTCTGCAACCAGTTGTCAGCTCTGTGTATCTTGTGTTGTTTAGTGCAACTGTGTCTGGGAGGGGCCCTTTAAGGGAGCAGCTGGCTGTTGAGTCCTCCCTGTGACCCTGTCTGCAGCTGTGCCTGGCATCCCTATTTCGATGTGTGCTACTTTGACGTGTAGACGTTCCCTCGCTGCGCCTATTTCAATGTTGGGCTGAGCAACGTCGAAGTTGAACATCGACGTTGCCGGCCCTGGAGGACGTGTAGACGTTATTCATCGAAATAAGCTATTTCGATGTTGGCTGCACGTGTAGACGTAGCCATAATCTGGAAATGATCTTCCAGGTTGTTGAGCCCTGCCTCCCACCATCACAAACAGCCCTGCACTCATCCAATTCCACGCATAAATTTGTCCCACTCTCTTCAGACTAGTGCAGTTGTTTATCTTGTACTCGGTGGTCATTTGAGAGCCTCACTTCAACAATCATTAGAAACCATCTAATTTCCACCCTGAATTTGTTCAGAGCCACTTGCAATCCATTTGGTTTGATGTCAGCATTCTCCTTTTGCTTAAATAGCTCTTCCCGCTTCCCAGTTTTCACCCACCCCAACTATATTTATACAAAACAATCATATTCCTTGACTCCTGTATTCACACCCTACACACTGTTGCAAAATGTATTTTGTAATGATATTATTGCAAAGTACCATGTGAAAGCTAGTAACACATTGGCTATTAGCAGCATTGCAGATGCATACATTAATTGTACATGTGAAGTTATGAATTCCCTCTGCAAGACATTACTAGAACATGTTTAAGACTAATCAGTCTAGTCTTCTTGCAGGTGATGGCAGGTGTCCTGGACAAAAGAATATGGGCTTTCTTCAATTCACATATTAGCACCAAACAAAGCCATTGAGGACAACTAGTTGGGGTTAGCCTGCTCCTGAGCTCCAGAGACAAAGAATTAACATCGCTCCTATACCACCGAGAGACACAGGAAACTGAATTCCCAAGAGGTCTTTCTGACTTGTAAGACAAAGACATTCCTTTGGGAATATAAGGAATAGAAAAAGACTCCATTTTTATCCTTCACCTGAAGGATATAAAGAAACCAAGTGAGTTGATCTCTATGGCTATGTCTACACTAGCCCCATACTTCGAAATGGCCACTTCGAAGTTTACTAATGAAGCGCTGAAATACATATTCAGCGCTTCATTAGCATGCGGGTGGCCGTGGCACTTCAAAATTGACGCGGCTTGTCCAGATGGAGCTCCTTTTCGAAAGGACCCTGCCTACTTCGAAGTCGCTTTATTCCTATGAGCAGATGGGAATAAGGGGACTTCGAAGTAGGCGGGATCCTTTCGAAAAGGAGCCCTGTCTGGATGAGCTGTGCGGCGATGAGCCGCGCAGCGGTGAGCCACGTCAATTTCGAAGTGCTGCGGCCATCCGCATGCTAATGAAGAGCTGAATATGTATTTCAGTTCTTCATTAGTAAACTTCGAAATGGCCATTTGCATGGCCATTTCGAAGTTTGGGGCTAGTGTAGACACGGCCTATGATGGGTGCTGACCAAACAATAAAAAAGCTGGAAAGGAGACTGTGGTGAGACAAATAATTTTGCATGTTGCTAAGAATACGTTTTAGAAGTTTATATCTGTATTTTCATTTTTACTTGCTTACCTTTCTCTCTTACTTGTATCACTTAATCTCTGTTCTTTCATTAATTGACTTCTTTCACTTTTACTATAAGCCATTTTAGTGCTGTTGTAGACTTATAACAGATAATATAGACTTATTTTGTTGATTCTTGTAATACTATTATAGACTCTGTTAAGTCTTTCTGCTAGGTAACATACATTCTTTGTTATTCTCTCTGCTCTGTAATATGGTAAATTGTAACCCACATTCCTTGTTCTTGCCATGCTGCAATTGTGTAAACGTGTGCCTGTGCATGTGAGGCAGGGAAAGAATGAACATGAAAGAACCTTCAATACCTGGAGTGTCAGAAGTGGAGACCAGGACTTGGGACAAACCAAAACAAGGCAAATAGTAACAGAGAGGGAGCTGTGCTAGTCTATATACTATCAAAACAAAAAGCAGTCAAGTAGCACTTTAAAGACTAGCAAAATAGTTTATTAGGTGAGCTTTCGTGGGACAGACCCACTTCTTCAGACCATAGCCAGACCAGAACAGACTTAAGGCACAGAGAACCAAAAACAGTACTGATTTGCTCACCTTGATCATGTTTTCCTGACTTGTCCTCCTTAATTACTGTTTTCGGTTCTCTGTGCCTTAAATATTGAGTCTGGTCTGGTCCAGCTATGGTCTGAAGAAGTGGGTCTGTCCCACGAAAGCTCACCTAATAAATTATTTTGCTAGTCTTTAAAGTGCTACTTGACTGCTCTGTTTCAAAACAAGGCAGATTGACTATCTCAAGGTTGGTGGCAGGCACCCTTTTTTGATAAAGAATGGATAAGGACTTTCCCAAGAGACCATCACCTTCAGGACATCAGCATGCAAGGCAACATCCAGATGAGGCTGCACCTTTACGGACTGCTGGAAATGCTGGGTGCTGTTTGCAATGCTGACTGATTGAGTAAGTCCTGATAAAGTGAAACACATGGACTTGTACGAGGGAAAAACCCCCTAAAGAAAGGGGTGTCTTGTCTTAGTCTTGGGGTTCTGTCCTGCTACAACATGGAGCACCAGTCCTGACAGAAAGCACTTGGCTCAAAGCCCCGCCCCCATTCCTGATCCATCTGACCAGTAGATCAGGATGGGCAACAGACTGGTAACTATAACATCAGTAGGATGGGTGTGTGTGTGGGGGGGTGTGGATGTGGGTGTGAGTGTGAAAGCATATGCTGCTTTGCCTATATTGTTTAATAAATGTGACATGGTGCCTTATCCCCCTGAAAGAGATCCCATGTGCTTCTTTTAAGCCTAATGCTGTGAGCAAAGGGAAGAGTGTATTTACTCCCGTTAAACTAATAAACTGTGATGTACTGTCCTAGTTCGTGCTACTCTCAGGCCACCCCGCTCCATGGGGGGGGGAACTGCCCCCACACCCACCAGAAGTGTCATCATGCTCCTGTGAGAAGCGGTGAGCAAAGGAGGCTGAGACAGGGAGGGGCATGAGCAGGGCATAGACAGGAGAGGGCAGTGACACATGGCTGCTGCCCCCTGGAATCCCCACGCCAGTCACCTCTCTTCAAACATTAGGGCATGTTACCATTTGTTCCAAATTTTCAGGGCCATATTTTCAAAAATACACCTTTGTGGGTGTAATCTGCATGTACAAGATTTGCCCACTCATGTTTTCACATGGAATAGAACAGCAGGTGCAAACAGAATAATTAGAGGTGAAAGTACTCAGCAGTTCCTTAATAGATGCAAAATTACAGACACAAGTTGCCCCTGTAAAAAGGGAGGCCAGATCTCTCTCTCTCCCCCAACCCCGCCACCACAAAAAAATGTAGTTAGGGAGTTCGGGAGTTCTACGGAGTCTTGCTTTTCCACTTGGTGCATATATTGGCTTCCTTAACAAGTTGCCCAGCCTGATGATTTAATGATAGCGTGTTGCAATGTGGTTCAGTTCTCATCCTGTTCATGCACTTCTCGAGTGCACAGGTTCTGGGAGTGCCACAGATGTGTGCTCACAGGCAGCAACATGCATTACTGAACAAGCACCTCCCTGGCTGATTAAATAGGGTGAGTGACAGAATGCCTTTCCAATGCTATGTAGTTGCCATCCTCTTCTTCCAAAGGCATGGGTGAGATGGGGAGATGAAGCTGGGGTGTTCATAGTGAGGATGAGAGCTCACAAGCCCATGCAGAACCACTAAGGAAAATAACAGTGTTCATGTCAATACAGTGATTCTCCAGCCAGTGTTCCAATGGACATTTTGTAGATATCTGCTGCCAGGAAAAAATGTACAAATTCACCATGGCAACAAAAGGAAAGGTTTAGACCAAGGCTGAGGAAACATTTTTTCAGTCAGGGGCCAGAGAGCCACAGAAAAATCAGCTGGGCACCACACGAGTGAGAAGCAAGAACCAAAATAATAAAACAACAACAAAAAACGCCCACAAAACCAACAGCTCCCAACAAAAACCTAAATCCCCAAAACCAGACTGACCAACTGAAAAGCCCCAAGCCTCACGGTGGGCTGGATCAAAGTAAGCCAAAGGCTGCAAGTTCCCCAGCCCTGGTTTAGACAGTGGCTACCAATACACCAGTAGCTTTCAGGGAATGAGCACATTGTAAGAGAGACCCAGCTGAAGAGAGACTTTGCATATCAGGAGCAGGAAGGGGGAAAGAAAGTTGACTCCTTTCAAAAGTAGAAGCTTTTGACACTTACTCGCAGCACTGCTTAAATAACCGTCTCCAGTTAGAGAGTGCAGTAGGACCCAATTTCTCACTCAATACTAGTCATGGTGGCCTCTGTATGAACTCAGCTCTTGATTCACAGCCACAGTGAAGTGTATCACCGTGACAGAAAGACAAAAAGTGCTGAAAATAATATTCCACTTAATAAGGAGAGATTTGGGGGCAGTTTAACACTCATCACAGATCGGGACAACTTGCAAAGAAAGGAAGCCAAACCAGGGAAATGTATTAATCTTAATTAGAGAACTGAAGACAAATATACAAAGCAAAGCAAATACAGATCTCAAAGCAGAGATATGTTGAAGCGCTAGAATTTGGACTTAGATCTAATTTTCTCAGCCATATGGTGTTTGGATCCAGGAAGTTTGGTTCAGATGAAATTCTATTCTTAAAGCAGTATTATGATTAATATTGGTATTGTATTTGTATTGTGATGATACCTAGAGGCTCCAGCTGGAGATCAGAGCCCTTTGTGCAAGGCTACATCTACATAGCCTGGAAAGAAAGTCCCTTAGTTGACAAAGTAACTCAACTTTTAGCCAGTCACATGAGCGATGGGTCCACACATTCTAATCTCTCTTCCAAGAGGTGAGATGCAATTAATGCTGATATAAGTCAGCTAGACCTTTCATTGTCATTATCTAGGAATGGGGACAGAGGTTAATTAAGGTTGAAAATAAACATAACCCCCTTAAAATGTTATAAAATCATAACACCTTTAAAATGCAAAAATTAGAAAGTGATTTAATGTTGATTGTATGTGTGTCAATCACAGCCTTCACTCAGGCACCTTACTGTGCTTTGCTAAGATGAGCAAATGCCATCATTTCACAGGTGAGGCAGGTAACCAAGGCAGAGAGGTCCAAATTCATCTTTCATGCCCTTTCCTCAAAGATCTGAATGTCCCTAGCCTCAGTTTGCCAGAAGCTGGAAATTGAGCAACATCTCTGGAAATATTTAAGAGCAGGTTACACAGACATCTAACGGGGCTGGTCTAGCCAGTGCTTGGTCCTGCCACAAGGGCAAGGGACTGGACTCCATGAACTCTCAAGATCCCTTCCAGGTCTAATGTTCTGTGATTCTATAGTATAGATCACTTGACAACTGCCTGTTCTTTCATTCCCTATGGGGCACCTGGGATTGGCCACTGGCAGAGGGCAGTATCTTGGCCTGTGTGGACCACTAGTTTGAGTGAGTGAGACTGTTCTTAACTCACAATCTAAAAAGACAGGTTCTGAGATTGAGGGATCTCTTTTCCTTTTTGTGACTATTTTTGGTACCTCCATTTACATGCTTGGTATTATTCTGTCTGGCTACAGGAAGCACGAGGAGTTTTTAGGAAGGACTCTGAACAATTAACACCCCCACACACACTCTCTCATCAGTGAGGGAGGTTGGTTCTGTCATAAGGAGATTGCTAATGGAGATTTACAACACACGTTTCTCTTCTCTACAGTAGAAAAAGGACTGTAAACTATCTAAACTCCTACTTTCCACATGGGGCTACAATAGCGGTACCCCTAACTCACCCAACAATATTGTTAATCTATCCAACTACACACTCAGCCCAGAAGAAGAATCTACCCTTTCTCAAGGACTCTCTTTCTGCCCCACCACCCCCACAAACTTGATACAGTTCTGTGGTGATCTGGAAGCCTTTCACCATCTGCGACTCAAGGAATACTTCCAACATGACACTGAACAGCGCACTGACCCACAGGTACCCTCCCACCTACAGTACAAGAAAAAGAATTCCTCATGGACTCCCCTGACGGTCGAAATGACAAACTGGACCTATACATAGAATGCTTCCACTGGCGTGCACGGGCAGAAATTGTGGAAAAGCGGCATTGCTTACCCCAAAACCTCAGCCGTGCAGAATGCAATGCCATCAAAAGCCTCAGAAACAACTCTGACACTGTCATCCAAGAGGCCGACAAGGGAGGCGCTGTTGTCATCATGAATAGGACAGACTACCAAAAGGAGGCTCCCAGGCAGCTCTCCAATACCACAGTCTACAGGCCTCTGTCCGAGGATCCCACTGAGGAATACACAAAAACTATAGCATCTGCTCAAGACCATCCCTATAAAAACACAGGAACAGATTTACACAGACACACCTCTTGAACCCAGACCAGGTTTATTCTACCTGCTACCCAAGATCCATAAACCTGGGAATCCCGGACGCCCCATCATCTCAGGCATTGGCACCCTTACCACAGGATTGTCTGGATATGTGGACCCTCTACTTAGACCCTATACTACCAGCACCCCCAGCTTTTTTCGAGATACCACTGATTTCCTCAGGAAACTACAATGTATGGGTGACCTTCCTGAAAACACCATCCTGGCCACCATGGATGTAGAGGCCCTTTACACCAATATCCCATATGAAGATGGACTCCAAGCTGTTAGGAACATTATTCCTGATAAGACCGAGGCAAAAATGGTGGCAGAGCTTTGTGACTTTGTCCTCACCCACAACTATTCAGATTTGGGAACAAATTATACCTTCAAATCAGTGGCACTGCTATGGGCACCCTCATGGCCCCACAGTATGCCAACATTTTTATGTCTGACCTGGAACAACGCTTTCTCAGTTCTCGTTCTCTAGCGCCCCTCCTCGACCTGTGCTACATTGATGACATCTTCATCATCTGGACCCATGGGAAGGAGGCTCTTGAAGAGTTCCACCATGATTTCAACAGTTTCCACCCCACCATCAACCTTAGCCTGGACCAGTCCACACAAGAAATTCACTTCCTGGACACTACTGTACAGATAAGCAACAGTCACATGAGTACCACCCTACACCAAAAACCCACAGACCACTATGCTTATCTACATGCCTCCAACTTCCATCCAGGGCATACTACCCAATCCATTGTTTACAGCCAGGCACTAAGGTACAACTGTATTTGTTCTGATCCATCAGACAGAGACAAACATCTACAAGACCTTTACCAAGCTCTCCTCAAACTACAATACCCACCTAAGGAAGTGAGGAAACAGATTAATAGAGCCAGATGGGTACCCAGAAGCTACCTGCTACAAGACAGGCCTCACAAGAAAAACAAGAGACCGCCACTGACCATCACATACAGCCCCCACCTAAGGCCTCTCCAACGCACCGTCAGTGATCTGCAACCCATTCTGAACAATGATCTTTCACACTCTCAGACCTTGGGAGGCAGTCCTGTCCTCACCTACAGACAGCCTGCCAACCTTAAACAAATCCTCACCAGCCACTACAAATCACAAACCAGTGACTCTAGGCCTGGAATCAGCCCCTGCAACGGTCCTCGCTGCCAACTCTGCTCACATATCTACATCAGTGACATCATCACAGGACCTAACATCAACTGTACCATCAGGGGCTCCTTTACCTGCACATCTACTAATATAATATATGCCATCATGTGCCAGCAATGCCCCACTGCAATTTATATTGGCCAAACTGGACAGTCTCTACGTAAAAGAATAAATGGACATAAATCAGACATCAGGAACAGTAATGTACAGAAGCCTGTGGGAGAACACTTCAATCTCCCTGGACATTCAGTGGCAGATTTAAGGGCGACAGTCCTGAAACAAAAAAATTTCAAAAATCAAATGGAGAGAGAAATTTCTGAGCTGCAATTCATTTGCAAATTTGACTCCATTAACCATGGATTAAACAGAGACTAGGAGTGGCTCACATCTTACAAAGGCAGTTTCTCTGCTTTGGGTGCTCATAGCTCCCCATTAGACTCTGACAAAGCCTCACATCCCCCTGTCTCATCTGATTTGTTTATCTTTTGATAAGTACTGTTGATACTGGGCCATTTCCACCTTGCTGAATAGACCTTGTCAGCTCTGGCCCTCCCCTTTACTGGGACCCCACTCTTTAAATACCCCTCTGAAACGCCCCCCCCCCCCATGCATCTGATGAAGCAGGTCTTTGCCCATGAAAGCTTATGCTCCAAAATATCTGTTAGTCTATAAGGTGCCACAAGACTTCTTGTTGCTCTCGAAGCTACAGACTAACACGGCTACCTCTCTGATAGCAGACAGACTGTGACCTAAGCACTGTGGGATGGGTCCAAGCTTGCCCAAGATTTGCAGGAATTGACAAGCTTGAAATAAGACCAAGGCTTGTAGGACCGTACCCTATTTAACCGTGTTTTGAGCATTTATTTCCCTTTACTCCTATGCAACATTTGGATGAATAAATATTTATTTTGAAAGATGTGATTTCAGTCCCTTCATTTAGCCATTAGTCACAGGCTCCCAGAGGAAGTTTCTTGATGGTACCAAATACAGTGGAGTTGGCATAACTGGTGAGAGAGGGGGCATCGCAACTCAGATACAGTGTAAGACCATTTGAACCCTGGATTCCAATGCACTGTTGAGAGAGGTAAAAGAAGCCAAGGCTGTCACCTGAAGAGTGCACTTCAGAGAGATTTCAAAAGGGGTCCAAGGCACAGATCCTCTGTAACTAGGACAGGCAGCAAAGGCTGGGTTACAATAATAAAAGATGCCAATGAGCCATTTTTTTTTAGCATGACAATACTGGACCCATTGGAATTAAGTCGCCAGATAATTAGACTGAATTTTCTCTCTCTCTAAGTATTACTTGTCCCCCCACCCCAGCCATTATTGTCTGGCTACTTTCCTTTAGGCACCATGATAGATGTCGGGGGGAACTGGCTCTGAAGATGACAGTCAAGGAAGGGTGTATGGAAGAAAGTGCAAAGCTGGTGTGAGAGAAGCAAACTGGGAGGCTGAGGCTGGTGCCACATGCAAGGGTTTAGGCTTATGATTAAAAACAAAGACTTTTTTATGTGGAGGCCTATGTTTAAGGTAAAAAGGCAGGATACTTGTCCTGGGGCAGGACACTTTACAGAGAATGGTTTCCTTGGGGGTCAGGCAATGCCCAGTACCTGCTGCAATCCAGTGCAGAAGCCCATGCACATGAGAAAAGTGCAACTGAGTGACTAGACTCAGCGCTATCAGCTGTATCTCTGTCTCCACAAGGATTGGACTCCATGTGAAGTGGAGGCTGCCTGAAGGATGTAGGATGACTAGCAGGCATCAAAAGATGTTGATGGTAATGCATACCAGCTTACCCAATTGCCCACTCAACCGGCTGGTGGGTAATTTATTTAGTATGTGGCCCGTCTGCTGAGGTTTACAAAAATCCCAAAAGCCACACCACACCAGGCCCTGGGATTAGGGCATTCCTGGTTCTCAGGGATAGTGGTTACCTGGCCTGTTTATTAGAACTGGACTTGTGTTCCTTGCTTGAATTAACGTCCCATGGGGTGAGAGTACAGTGGACAAGAGTCCATTAAGGGAAGAGGACAAGAGCCCTGTTGGAAGGGAAGAGTGGCATATTTTGCAGGACTAGCAAAAATGCTTCTTTTGGCCCTACTGTGAATATGGAATCAAATCCACCCCTCTTTACATAAAAGCAAACCCTGCCTACACAGCCACAGGACCCACCAGCTCTGAGGGATCTGTTGTTTCTGAAATGGGTACAATGTTTCTTTAAGTAGATGGTGTCCTTTCTTTTGGAATTCTAAAGTGGGATCAGAGTAGAGAGGTCTGTAAAATGTGGTGTTGGTGTTGTTTCTGAAATATGATCAGCCCCACACCTCTATCACCAACACATGAATCACTCTGGTGTCTCACTGACTGCTTTAAGCAACCAGCACAAATCCAAAAAAGAGAAAGGGGAGTGAGGGACTTTCAGTTCACCCTTGTTATCTGCTAATTTGGAGTTCAAAGCAGTGAGAACAAATCAAGAGCCACGAGGTATGTTTCCTGAGCAGGCTGACGCTCCCCGTGCACAGACAGCCATGTTGCTGTATCCTCTGAGGCCCTGCAGTGGAAAAGGAGAGAATGTCTGTGGCTCCCAAGAACTATGGCAGATTCTGATCTCCCTCAGCCCAGGTTGAGCTTAAATATGGAACTTTTAAAATAGGGACAAGATCTAAACACAAAGAGCATAAAAAGAAAAAAAAGACTAGGAAAGAAGGGAACAGGAAATGGTGTTGAGAAGACAAATTGTCAATGAAATCTGGTTCATAAATAATTGCTTCAGAAGCCTATAGGTTTAAATGGTGTGGAAGCACGTCAGCATAAGGTGAAAGAAAAATACTCCTGGAACTTGGTTTAGGATTTGCAAGAGAAAGACATGATAATTTCTGAATAGTGGATGGAGGCAAAACATCCAGATGACTAGACGGTATTATGAGAGTTTCAGTGTGCCCTCTAATTTTTCTGGCTCCTGAGTGGAATGAATTTTCTTATGTATACCAGCATGGAGGTGATGTGCAAATTCAGCAGTTAGCTAAAAAGTAACACCCATAAATATACTAGGGTCCTAATCATTAGCTTAATTCTCAAAAGATTCTTGTTCAATTGAGCATTTGGACTAAGATTCATATTAGTCCTTCGTGAGTGATTCACCTAGCTTTACCTGCTGTCAACAGTATGTTGCTGTTTCATAGGAACAAGAAACCTTTGTGTGTCCAGACTGTTCTTTTTAAAAATAGCTTTCTTTGTAATGTTATTTTAGCCAAATATCTTCCCTATTTTTGTTTTGTTATAATAGAAAAAACAGTGAGAATTAATCAAAACCCCATGATGAAGGAAAATTAGTAACCAAGTTTAATAAAACTCAATCTTTACACGATTTGAAATGTAAAGTGACAGACGATCCTCAGCCCATCTGAATGCAGAGATGTTAGTCCAGCTACTTAAGAACGTCCACATTTTTCCACCAATGTGATCAATAATTGAGAACGACTACCTAAAAAACAAACAGTTGAATGGGGTGCAATGTTCAGAATGGCTGCTCACACTAGTTCTTACCCAGCGCTAGATGCATTCAGAAGTCTATAAAATTTAGTTTTAGTACTAACCATTATATTTTGCATCGTCATCAAAAGAATGGCTTAAATATCTGGATGAAGGAGTGTGCTTTTGGATAGAGGTAATTAGAAGTTGAGACTGAGACAGTAAACAAAGAATTTGTACTAAGGTGGGATTTCTAAGGGCCTTCAGGGAATTAGAAGCTCAAGTCCCACTGGGCTCTTGAGCCCTTCAGGTCCCTTTCATATCCAAGCCATAAGCAACAAGGCTGGAAAGATCTGAATAATTTTACTCCAGTTAATTTAAATACTGAGCTATATAGATTTCAGTTAGAACCTCTAGTAATGGAGAAATCTTATTTTGACCATGAGAGGGAACCAGTCTTAAGTGTTCATTTAATTATTTTATTTATTCAGGTTTATATGCCTTTCCTAAACTTTCTGAACATGGTCATTGTGTAAATATGCACACACATGCTTCAGACTAATATTTCATCAGCATATAAAATGTTCCTTCCCCACCAAACCTGAACACATAAATCCTTCCCTACTCCATTCACTTATCCATCTTTACAGCTTGCATGCTCAGAAGAAAATCCCAGAACAGAAGACCTTTTATTGTGACTGACAGGCTGACAAACAAGAGCTCTGTGGGATTAAACTGGTCTCCATTTCTGGAAGAGAAGTAGTTTCTCTAAGATATGCAGAACCAAAGCATAAAGGGCTTTATAGATCCAACACCTTCAATTGCATATGAAAATACACAAGAAACCAGTGTAGACTCTGCAACAAGGGCGTAATAAACTTCTTCTTGTGGGAATCATCACCAGTGTATTTAGCTAAAGTTTCAAAATGCTTTTCAGGTGCAGACCCACACACAGTGATATGCCAATCATGTGACAAAGGCCTGACTAAATATGGCATGGTTGGCAAAAAAGAAAAAAACGTTTTTTAACCTTCTGGCCTGAGACAGATGAAAGGTCACACTCTTGACTTCTACAGCCGTTCAAATATCCAGAAGCCAAACATCTAATAAAACTCCACCTTGTGCACCTGATAACGAGGGCCAGGCAAGCTCCCTCAGCTGAAAGAACAGAGATTTCTGCCATTTTTTCCTGTTTTTCCCCTAAACCCACCACGATTGCCCCTGTCCTATCCACATGGAACCCCAATCCAGTCCCAACCTCAGCTAGGTCCAGAGAGAGCCAACCAACTGCATGATTAAAACAGTCACCCAGGAAAGCCCATTTTCTCTCTCCTGACAATGTGTCTGCTAGTTTTCACCTGCCATGGACAGGAGTCCAATTCTCTGTAATTCTCAGCCAAGTAGAATAATTCTAAGATTGGACTGGAAGGCTTTATAAAATGCGTAGCTTCTTAGGCCATAGAAGGGTCTCCAAGTCTACAACATCTCACAGAGCTCAGATTTAAATTGCCATGATTCGGATCCTCCAGGAGAGCGGCTCTCACACAACTCACACTGAAAACTATGATGCCAGATGGTGCTCAGCACTTCTCAGCATCAAATCCTAAGTGCTTTGCTTTTCCAACAGGGACTCAAGAGCAGAAATGTTAACCTGCTGAAGAACGAGCCTCTGAATTTTGGAAAGCTATTTTCCCTCCAATGGCCAAGATGTGCTGCGGGCCCCAGGGCAAAGTGGCGGGGGAGCAGGCTCTGTGCCGTTGAAGGGGTAGGAGCAGGGCAGGGCTGAAGGGACAGGGCCTAGGGCATTCCACTCTCAGTGCTGTCCCCCCTCACCCTTCATGTGCAGCAGCGCTGCTGTGGCAATTCAAAGGGGACTACTTTGGCAGTGGTGTTGGCCAGAGCTCTGGACTCCTTTGAAATGCCAGGCCTGGGGTCAGCTGTCCCCTTTCTCCTCTCACCCCCCTCCCCCATCAGTGGACTTGTCTAGATCAATTTGTGGGCTTCATGGCAGCTCCTTGTGGCGACATAAGGGTTGAGATGCTGAGCTCCATTTCAGCCTCCTCCTGTCAGCAGAGGGCAGGACTGTCGTGCAGCCAGTATGATCTATCTCTTGTGGAAGCCGTGTTTCATGTCAATCGCAACTGCTAGGAGCAGTACTGGTGAACTCCAGAGGTTACTATATGCAGAGGTGTGGTAGCCATCTGAAATTTGAGACCCATGACAACACAGTGACATGGCATTGCCTCATGATACGACATAAACTGACATTTAAAAAACAGGACGTTACCTCAAAACCCATCATGTCACCATTTAATTAGATAATGTATTAGGACATCACCACATTTTGTCATTTCTCAACTTGACAATGTTTCACAGGCTCCAAATATCATTTTGAATATCCCACAAGCAGGATTGGATATTCCTGATCAAAAATGGGGAAAGAATGCTGCAATGGCCAGAGACAGAATCCTTTCAACATGACTGTGCACGGCAGTAGTAAGAAAACAACATGGAAGGATATTGTAGGTACCCCAAAAGAACCCTTGTTCCTTACGTTAGAAAACGTAACCATGTTGCCAAGAAATAAAATAGATAAGGTGAAAATTGTATGAACCCTAAATCCCCTTTTTGTTAGATCTGGAGCTGGTGGAGCAGTCATTTCTCTTCACTATTTCCAGTGTAATGTTGCTATCACAAGTAATGCTGGTGCAAGGATACACACACAAAAATGCATGTTGACTTCAAGAACCATTAGAGACAGACTCGCACAAACAATATTTTTCAAAATGACAACCTGAGCAGGCGTGGAGGTGGGAAATGTTATTTCTGAACAGCTGAGTGGGGATTTATGGAGACTGGACATTAAAAAGAAAACTAGAAGTTTACAAGTTCTCTGCAGTACAGCTCATTCTCTTTGTAAGTTTTCTTTTCTCCCTGAGCAAACAATTTGTGTCGAAGAGAGAAGCGTCTGTTACGGAAGACTCAAGAGGTTCTTGTAATGGTTTTCTTATGGCTGGAAACAAGACCTCATGCAGATGCCTGCTAGCTAAAACGGGATTATTAATATTGATACTGAAAATGCAGAGTCTACTGCTGTTGAAATATTGTCTTTTAATTGCAACATTTCAGCCTCGCAGCCCATTCCATTCTCCCATCATCTGTAACCTAGAGCAGTCGTGTGCTCATGGAGTGCCTAAGGTCAGCACAACTAAATTACGAGGGAGGGGGGTGACCTTGGCTTAAGCAATTATGACCCGCTGTGAGGTGAAGGGGAAGGAACCCAGCAATAAATGCATTGCTACAGTGGCTGTGGTCAGTTGGTAGAGGCACACTGGTTGACATTCGACAGGCTTCCCTCAATCCCTTCTCTCCTCTTTGGAAGTGGCGGGGGGGGAGGCACTGTTAGAATTCAGTCGCACACCTCCTGCTGCCTCCACCCTGCAAAGATGAAAGCAAAGATGGATGGCCTGCCTGGGGGTGGTGGGAAGGAGGTTAAGAGAGGGAGAGAGGATTTTGCTGGGTGATTGATTTAGCTAATTAGTTTGAGTGGCTGAACCGTATATGAGGGAACACATAATAAAATGGCTGGGGGAGAGAGGTTTGTATTGCTTGATTTGAGGACTTTCAATATCTTACTACACAGTGGGCTTATTGTTGCCCCATCATCTCCCCTCTTGGCCCATTACCCAGTGCTGACTCACTCTCCCTTTTCACTCCATTGCATTTGGTGAGTGCATGTGAGCTGAACAGCCCATCCTCAGATCAGTAAAGGTCTCAGATGCCCTGCTCCTCTTCACCAGGATCCATGCACAAGCACTTGGCAGCCACAGACCTTGTGATTCCCAAAGCTTTGGCCAGCTAGGCAAATGTTCCCTAGAAATATTTTTAAGGCCTTGCCTCCACTATGCAGTGGATATAGCAATCAATTCACTGGCCACCAATTCATCACACCTCAGCCTGACCAGATCATTGTTGCTGAGAGACCTATCATCCTTCCTTCTCCTTTAGGCATTTGCCAACTCAAGCCAACATTCTGCTGAGCATCACAAATTGCCAACTGCCAAGATCTCCTCCACTCCTCTGCATTGCCTCTTGGCACGTACCCATTGTGGAGGAAGAACCCTCTCCAGGTTTTTTGGGGGTATACTACATATAACAACATGCTTAGGGGGTTCCAGATGACAGCAAGAGGTTTCAGATGGGGAGATGGTGAAATAGTCAAAACAGACTTCCATGAATTAGTGAAAACTGCCTTCTGAATATCAGCAGACGGGGAAGTTCTCTTTGCTATATAAGTAAGGTGAGGGACATAAAATAAAATAAATAGAAGCTGAAGAACTCTGCCCCAGTCCAACATCTCATGTATTTTTAACAACAATTTTTTAAAAAATAATCAAAGAAACCAAGAGATACAATAGAAACAAAATACAGGAAATTATAAATCAGAGAGAGCACCAAAAAAGGTAAGAGCTAGAGTTATTCTGGCTGCTTAGCTCTTTGGACAACGGCCACACTTCTCTTCAAGGTAGACCATTGGAAACAACATTGAAAAATCTGGGTCTCTCGCAGTCTTAGCTGATTAATAATGAATGGAGGTCATTAGATGCTCCTTGAGATATAGGGCAGGCTACCTTTTCTTCCCCACAGCTGCATTCCTCACTCTGATGGTGAATAAATAAGCATTTGGCTTAATGTGACAGTACGTCTCCTCTGAACTCACCACTAGTCCTGCCCATCTGCCAAAGTCTCCCGAGCCTGGAATTCTCTCAGCAAAACTCCATGCCGGCTATTTTTCATCTTGGCATATGATCACCATGAGCCCAATGCACTGCCTTTAACTTGTGGAGCAGAATGTGCATGTGTATGCACGCAGACATAATTGTGCATGTATGTAGGTCAGCACCAGTGCCTGAGGTTTTTTTGCTTCCTCAGGCAAACTGGAAAATGTCACTTACACAATAAACAGCCACTAAACATTTTCTTGCCCTGGGTGACCACCTGCTCTGCTCATAGAACACAGCCGTGGTGAAAGCTTGTGCACAAAGTCTGCAAGATCTTGAAACAACTCAGAACAATCTTTGCAGTTTACTTGACAAATAAAACGTGCATAATGTACACTTATAGCAGTGGCCCCAGAGCAGACCACCCAGGAGGTCCTGGGACACACTACGTACCTAATTTCTTATCCTACGGGTGAGCCTACTGCTGTAGTATCTGAGTCCAGTAAACTTCCCTTCTAAAATAACGAAGAAACCAGTACAGCATGGAGTTGTGCGGGTATCAAAGCAAGCCCTTTCATTGATGTTTGAAGCTGAGTCTGAAACGAAGCCCAGCAGGTACAGGAAGCCTGCTCGTAAAAAATTATCATACGCCCAGGGGCTGAAGTCTCTCTCAAAATATCTCTGTGTTTGCAGGGATTACGAATGTTTGAGCAAGAATTAGGGTGACCATATCATCTCAAAGGGAAAATGGGACATTGTGTGGGGCCATCGTGAGAGTCTCCTTCCCCCTTATGTGTAGGTCTGGCATGAGCCCCACCACCACCACCTGTAAAGCCAGCCTGAGGTCCCCCACTTCTTCTCTCCCTCAACCCCGCATGCTTGATCCTGGCCTAAGACTCCCTGCCACTCACCTAACACGTGTCTCTTCCCCACTGCATGGCCCAAGATCCCCAGCCACTTGCTGCAGGGGGCTGGTCTGGACCCAGCAGCTCTCCTGCACTCTGTCTCCCACGCACCCAGTTGGGTGTCACACACAACTTTTCTGGAAGAACTGAACTTGGTGATAAATGCCAGTTTTGAAAAAAGACAGGGTGGTAGGGCTTAAAAAGAGGGACTGTCCTGCCCAAAATGGGTCATACGGTCACCCTATGGGGAACAGATAAAGTGTGAGTAGCTTAAACATACTCTGTTTGTATTCTTCTTACAGTATGTTCCTGTGAGAACAGCTACATGGTCATGCACATACACTGACAGACATATATAACATTACTTGGCAGATTGTCTGTGGCTCTTGCATGGACTGAAGGTGATGAGAACAAAAGGTCTTTACATCCCCTTCCATATTCCTTGTGTGGTGGCTGCACCATAGGCTGGACCGCTTGGGTTTGAGACAGGGAGCAGCAAAGCTAAAGGCAGGAGTCTAAAATTTGAGCTCGAAAGCCAGACCCAGTAGCTGGGCGACATACCAGATTCACATCCTGTGTGAGCCAGGCACATATAACTCACACTGTGGTGAATTATTCATGTAGGACACAGGGATGATCCCACTTCCTACACTTAGTGTGGGATGTAAGTTGCCCAAAAGAAGGCAGGGTGTATGTGGGCCACGGTTCTGTCTTCCCTCCCCAGCAGCAAGAGAACTAGCTCACGGCCAAGAGGGAAGAGGACATACCTCATCCACTGGAATAGTTCAGCTGTGATGTTCCCCAGAACTGCACCTTTAAACTGGCCTTGAATGTGACTAGAAGGGGGGGTGATGGCAGATCCCATAGCTGTGTGTGCGAGTGTGGGGGCTAGATGCAAGTGACAACAAAGCTGTAGTCAGTTCATATGTTTGTCCAAGTGGACATCAGGGGGTAGATTTCTTCTCTGCCATGAACATCACCCTGTCTTTTCTGGATGGGAAGTGATTAGTTCCACCTGGTTCGTGGGCACCAGCTGCCTCCCACCTTTGCTGTGGCAAATAGAAGAGAGGACAGTATTTAGAGAAGCAAAAACATATGGCAATTGCATCTTTTAATCCCTTGGGAAATCACTGAAGATCTCTGTGCATTTAAAGCATAAAGATGTTCCATCTGAAAGAAATCCCCTCCTTCCCCCATGTGTATCAGTTGCAGAAGATACATTAAAGGGTTTCAGTAACGATTTCTTGTCAATAAACTGGGCCTTCAAGTCCTGTGCTTTAGCGACCTGATTCAACCTCTCTTGGGATGATATGTACCAGAGAAATTAGTGATACAGATACAAAGGCAGGAAGAAGCAAAGACAAGGGTAAAAGAGACAGATGCATAAAAATAACCAGAGAGAGTGTGACCTGTATGAACACAGCAAGTCAAAAGAAGGAGATTCTTTACTCTGAGCCTTTACATATCACATCCTTCCCTGTGACTCTTTGTCTCCTCTCTTTCTTGATGATTTTAAAGCTTTGGAGGCTGTAGCACGACTGACTTGCATACTGAGTCAGCTGAAAATTTAAGCAGACAAAAGGAAACTGTTGTCCTTTTTCTTCCTCAGTGTAGTACCACAGCCCCAGTAAGATCAAGGAACAGCCCTACCTGGGAACCATTTCCAGCACTAAAAACTGAGAAGAGATTTACAGAGGCAATTCTTCTGCCCTCGGACCACCTCAGGGCTGTGCTTTCTTGTGTGTGTTGCCTTAACAGTCCTGAGCCCTGCCTCCTACAGTACCTAGCTTCCAAGGAGACACTTCCAAACAAGTAACAGGGTAGGATTATCCTACAGCAGTGGATAGCAAGCTGGCTAATACATTGGCTTAGACACCATGTCATAAAGGGGGTGTACTTAGGATATAAGACAGGGCACGGGGGAGAGGTTCTTCTAGCCATGTTCAACAGCAAGTACTTGCTTCTATTTGGAGAAGCAGGGAAACAAAGTATTCTCACAGGTAACTTTCAGCCCTTCTGCACTCAAACTCCCCTTATGGCTTCTTGCCCAGCCAGCAGGATTTATGCATTCGAGGATGTCTTAAGCCCGTGGCTCTCGAGCTTTCCAGACCACCGTACTCCTTTCTAGAGTCTGGTTTATCTTATATATCCCTGAATTTCACCTCATTTAAAAACCTATTTGCTTACAAAACCAGTCATAAAAAAACCACACAAAAGGGTCACAGAATATTATTACTGAAAAATTGCTTTCTCATTTCACCATATAATTATGAAATAAATCAATTGGACTATAAATATTTTATTTTCCTGAGTATAGTATATAGAGCAGTCTAAACAAGGCATCGTCTGTATGAAATTTTAGTTTGTACTGACTTCACTAGTGCTTTTTACGTGGCCTGTTATAAAACTAGGCAAATATCTAGATGAGTTGATGTACCCTCTAGAAGACCTCTGCATACCCCTGGCTGGGAACCGTTGCCTTAAGCAACATCTTTGGTTCCTTTATTCACATCCACAAGCACCAGAGCTTTCATCATTTCTCTGGATTCTGTCTCTGAATTTGGCAGTAACCCTTTCCCACACACAAATCTTCACATAAGAAAACATACTGTGCACTACGTTGTATACATTTTTCATGTATTTCATGTATATCAAAACACACATGTATAAAAGCACTGACCCTATATAAAATTGTCTCAGGTTCATATCAGAAAAATCCATGCACAAATGAGACCTTAAGAATGAAATCCTGTTATTAACTATATGTCTTTATCACTTACCCCAAAGTAGAGAGCTGTTCCATTGGTCATTAAATGAGGCTTGGAATAGGCCCTAGATAAGTAACATTTTGGAAATATATGATCTGTCCAACTGATAGCACTGACTGCCTATGCTATATATAGCATATATGTGAAGCTATGATTTCATTAGATATACATCAAAGGTATGGAAAATGTAGTTTTACTTTATGAGAAAGCAAAGTCTACACAATGAGAACTTCCATATTTATTTCAAGTTCTCCCAGCACCAGCAGGTACTGGATAATGGCCATGTTAATAGACTAAACTTCTAAGAACCAAGTCCTGCTTGACACTGTCCAACTGCTTACTTGTCAAATATCCCAGCCCCCGAAGGGAGTGCATGAGAGTAGTCAGACTCTTTGCTGCTGGTTTTGGGAAGTCAGAGAGAGCTCCATAAACCAGCAGCTCTGATCCAAGATTACTGGGAAGCTAATGGGGAGTGGGAGGAGGCATAGGCTAGATGCATGACTGTCCCAGGCAACTACGGCCCTTGGACGCATCCTCCTACCAATCCAAGTTCTACTTTTGGCAGAAACACAATGCCCAAGCGAGCTGAGTGCAGGGCTGATCTAACTTCAACAGCAATGCACATTAGCAGGACTTGTGCCTATTTCTGTCCAGCTAGCTAATCTATCTTTATGGGTATGTACCCCCACCCACCAGTATAGTTTCTGACTCCACTTGCACAGGGAGGCATATTATGACTGGTTACAAGTGACAAACAGAATTTGTCCCATTGTCTAAAGGTGAATGGAGTCTTTCAGGTATACACATTCCCAGAAAAATCAGGGCACCCTTTGTAACAAAGCATCAGTGCACTTTTATTTATTATCTAACTGAGGAGATGTGAAAAGAAAATTCAAACAGAAATAAATGGAGGAAATCCAGCGCTCAGGAAGTTTGTTCTGAGCCAACCATCTTGTGCTGCCAAACTTATCCTCAAGCATTTGGTGCTCCAGAGAGGAGCATCCTCCACCCATGCCAAACTCCAACATTTCTAAGTTACAGGGAAGGACTCTATTTGGAAGACTTTTTTAAAAAGACCTTTATCTTATCTTCCTTTGCCACCAAATGCTTTCTGGAGTCTCTCCAAAGTTCTCCAGCCAAACGGCTCTGAGCATGCAGTGCTTGCAGCTTCTCCATTCTTCTCAACATTGTAAAAACGTCTTGTAAAAACAAAATGAAAGGCCTGGATGTCAGCCACAAAACCCTGACTCTGGACATGTTTGCTGTTGTACGTGACTCAGGAAAAAAAAAAGCCATTGGCATTAAACTTCTTTATAAATCTATTGATGGTATTTTATCACTTCCTGACATTCCTCTATAAAAACCACTCAGCTACGTTTACAAATTATAAAATTAGTTTTATGTGCAGGATCCAGCTAATGGCACAGCTAAATCTAGTGAGCAGAAAGATTAGCTGCTTTTTCCTTCCCTGTGATAGAATTTATTGTATTGCATGTTTGTGCAAGGAAGGGGAGCTGAAAACGTTACTGGGGAGAATGTTATTCCTCTTGAACTGAAGTTTTCAAGGGTCAATGATGAGTCAACCAGAGACCAGAGAATTTTGGAAAGGTCTCTGTGCTGACGAAACAGAACAGGGTGGCTCAAGGATATGCCTGTGGTTTATAAGCAGCATTTTCCCCATCTATAAAACAGGTGAACAGCAAACTGCAGGAGAAACTTAAATACAATGAGAAGTGGATTTAAGGCATCAGAGACAGAGCAAAAGATGGAGAGATCCATTACTAGACATTTTATAGAAAAGAGACACAGTGGTTATTTTTCATTCTATCGACCTTCACATATAATGTTTGTATGTTTCATATAGTGCATTAAGTAAAAGAGAACGCAACAGTAACAACAAATCATATCTGCTGAAATATTCCACTGATGGACTTATGAATTTAGAATAGGTGTTTACTGTATGCATTTTATAGATTGTCATATCCATATGTCCTTAATGCACCGTGTGGATTGGACCAGCATCAAGCCAGCCCCAAGATGAAGAACTGTATCCTCACTACCATTCTTGCTGCCATGTAACCAATTACACCCGAGCAACAGCTCAGGCGCTACACAAGAAATTCACCTGAGATAAGACACTCAAACTCCTTATTTCTATATGTTCTGTGAATTTTGTCTGTTTCTTCCTCAAAAAAGTTGAGGCATGTAGTGCTTGCTTGCTTGCCATAAATGACCCTAAGAGCTTAGCACAGTGATGTACTTTGGATCAGGTCAGAGAATCATAGAATCCTAGGGCTGGAAAAGACCTCAGGAGGCCATCTAGTTCAGCCTCCTGCACTGAGCAGGACCAACCCTAACTGGATCATTCCAGCCAGGACTTTGTTGAGCATGTAGGGATGGGGATTCCACCACCTCTCTAGGTAATGCATTCTAGTATTTCACCACCCTCCTGGTGAAATAATTCTTCTTAATAGCCAACCTACACCTCCCAGACTGTAACTTGAGACCATTGGTCCTTGTTCTGCCATCTGTCACTACAGCCTCTTTCCATTCTCTCCAGAGCCCCTCCTTCAGGAAATTGAAAGTTGCTATCAAACCATCCCTCACTCTTCTGCAAACTAAATAAGCCCAAATCCCTCAGCCTCTCCTTGTAGGTCGTGTGCTCCAGCCCCCTAATCATTTTTGTTGCCCTCCACCAGACCCTTTCACACCCATCCACATCCTTTCTGTACTGGGGGGCCCAGAACTGGACACAATAGTCCAGATGTAGTGCCAAATGGAGGGGAATAATAACTTCTGTAGACCTGCTGGACATGCTCTTCCCAATGCACCCCAATATGCCTGTGACATTATTGGATTTGAAATGAGCATGAGAACCATTATTGTAACCATTGTCCTACATCTGCACCAAATCTTGTGCCAAGTGAGGTGTCTAAGGAAAGCTGGTGATTCACTGAATCTGCTTATGCTCCATATATGTCTATATCATTTTTGTACGTGAAGTTGTAAATATTGGCTCTATACTTGTAGCTGAAATTAATTCTGGGAGATCACAATGGGAGACATAGCAACCTATTGTAAAAGGACTCCCAGTCCAGGTAAATCACTACTTAACTCCAATCCACGTCTGAAGGAACGTCATTGGACACGGATAGCCTGGGAGACTGCCACTGGCAGACTGCCAAGAAAAGGACATTGCCAGGTGACTTGATCACATGATTCTCCATTGCAAACGTGCTCCCAGACAGTGAGGAACAATGGATTTCCCTCCACATAGACAAGGGTATTAAAGGGACCCTGAGGCTCCTCCATTTTGTCTTCAAGCCCAAGTCTGAAGTTTGCAGTCTTCAATCTTCAGTCTAGCTCATCATTTCAGGAGCAACTCTGCTATGAACTAAGCTTGGAAGGTTTGCTCACCCATCCTGATAACAGACATGTTTCACAGACCTCTTAAGACAGCAGCCAGGTCCATTTGCTGCAGCCTGCATCGAGAATTTTGTGATTGATGTATGTAAACTGTTGCTTTAACACTGTTATTAGAATCCTAGGGCTGGAAGGGACCTCAGGAGGTCACCGAGTCCAGCTCCCTGCCTAAATCAGGATCAACCCTAACTGAATCATTGCAGCCAGGACTTCGTCAAGCTGGGACTTAAAAACTTAGAGATGGAGATTCCACCACCTCTCTAGGTAACGCATTCCAGAGCTTCACTACTGTCTTGGTGAAATAGTGTTTTCCTAATATTCAACCTACACCTCCCACTCTAACTTAAGACCATTGCTCCTTGTTCTGCCACCTGTCACTACTGAGTACAGCCTCTCTCCAAACTCTCTAGAGCCCCTCTGCAGGAAGTTGAAGGCTGCTATCAAATCACCCCTCAGTCTTCTCTTCTGAAAATTAAATAAGCCCAAATCTCTTAACCTCTGCTCATAGGTCATGTGCTCCAGTCCCCTAATCATTTTCATTGCCCTCCTCTGGACCCTTTCACGCCCATCCACACTATTTCTATACCGGGAGGCCCAGAACTGAAAGCAATACTCCACAGCTGGTCTCACCAGTGCCGAATAGAGGGGAATAAAAACTTCTCTAGATCTGCTGGCAATGCTCCTAATACACCCTAATATGCCGTTAACATTCTTGGCTAGAAAAGTACTTTGTTGACCCATATCCAGCTTCTCTACACTTGTTCTTGTTGAACCTCATCAGATTAATTTTGGCCCAATCCTCCAATTTATCTAAGTCACTCTGGACCCTATCCCTGCCCTCCAATATATCTATCTGCCCCACTAGCCTGGTGTCATCTGCAACTTTGCTGAGGGTGCAGTCCATCCCCTCATCCAGGTCATTAATGAAGACGTTGAACAATACTGGCCCTAGAACGGATCCTTGGGGCACGTTAGATTTTAAATTGACCTAATAAACCTTTAGATTTTCGATTCTAAAGGATGGGCACTGCATGCTGTTTTGGGTACGATATAAGTATATAATGACCTTGGGATATGGCTGGTCCTTAGGGACTGGCAAGAGCTTTGTGGATTTGGTGAGGTTGGTTTTATATAACCTCCCACCCGTGTAAGGAAGGATACTGGTTATGGCAATAGGAAAGCTGGAGTGCCTGAGGGAGTTGTTTGTATAATTTCTTGCTGACCAGGAAAGCAGTAGAGGTTCTCTTTGTGACTGCTTTGGTTTGCCTTATAGTGGGGGAACCCCAGACTTAGGGTTCCATAAGTAGCCTTGTTTCAAGCAATTGCCGTGGTTTGACTCTCTCAGCTGTGCCTGGAAAAGCTTCCAATATTACAATATCATTAGTCATTTTGGCTACAAGGCACACTGTTGACTTCTCATCCACTATAATAAACGACTTCATGCTTGTCGTGGTTGAACCGCATCAGATTTCTTTTGGCCCAGTCCTCCAATTTGTCTAGATCATTCTCGGCCCCATATCTTGCCCCTTAGCTTAGTGTCATCAGCAAATTTGCTGAGGGTAAAATCCATCCCCTCACTAAGGTCATTAATAAAGATGTTGAACAATACTGGCCCGAGAACCAGTCCTTGGGGCACTCCACTTGAAACCGACTGCCAACCAGACATTGAGCCATTGATCACTCCCTGTTGGGCCCAACCATCTAGACAGCTTTCTATCCACCTTGCAGTCCTTTTATCCAATTCATACTTCCTTAACTTATGGGCAAGAATAGTGTTGGAGACGATATCAAAAGTTTTGCTAAAGTCAAAGTATATCACATCCGTTGACTCCCCCATGTTCACAGACCCAGTTACCCCCTCATAGAAGCTAATCAGATTGGTCAGGCATGAGTTGCCCTTGGTGAATCCATGAAGACTATTCCTAACCATTTTTCCCTCTTCCAAGTGCTTCAAAATGGATTCCTTCAGGAGTCCCTCCATAATTTTTGTGGGGACTGAGGTAAGGTTGACTGGTCTATTGTTCCCTGGTTTGTCCTCCTTTCCTTTTTTTAAAAAGATGGGTACTATATTTGCCTTTTTACAATCATCTAGGACCTGTCCCAATCTCCATGAGTTTTCAAAGATAATGGCCAAAGGCTCTTCAGTGACATTTGTCAACTCTCTCAGTACCTTTGGATGTATTAAGTCCAGACCCATGGATTTGTGTACATCTAGCTTTTCTAAATGGTTCATAACTTGTTCTTTTCCCACTGGGGGCTGGTCACCTCCTTCCCATATTGCGCTGCCTAGTGCACTACTCTGGGAGCTGACCTTACGTATGAAGACAGAGGCAAAACAAGTATTGAGTACTTCAATTCATATATAAACATTACAGAAACAAGGGTACACACGTTACAATAACTTCCTTGCTCATAAGGCCTGATTTTCAGAGGTGTCCCATCCATGTCTCCCCTTGACTTGGCTTAGGGCTGTGGATGCTCAGCACTTCTCAAAATCAGGGCGATGTGGCTTATCCTATATGCCACTTACAAGGGCAGAGCTCTTGGAATGTGTATGCAAAATAAATTATGACGTGCTGGCTAGAAAGCACAAGCAAATCTCATCCAGAATTAATGAGCGCATTACTGCACAGCCACCAACTTACTCCTGCTTGCAGCCCACTTTCTTATGTATTTGGAGCACCAGTCCAACACCTCTCTCTCCAGTAAACCCCTAGTCTTACCTCACTCACATTCCTCCTAAAAACTCATCAACGGAGCACCTCCCACTAAAAAAAAGTGTTTACCTTTCAACAGCACCACCACAACCAACAACAGCTGAGTCACCAACTGCCATGGGAGTGCTAACATGAGCAACGGTAATCTTATTTCTACAATCCCCATTCTCTCCCCTGTATTATTGTCTCACTCATCTGTCAAGTCCATCATTAAGATTTGAGGGTATTTACTTACTATGACACACCTAGAGCACTTACGAGAGCTGTAAAACAATAAATAGTAGAAGAGGGTAACTTCCTAACCAGCTCATGTGCATGCTAAAGATCATACTTAAGTACAGGCCGAACCCCTCTAGTTCGGCACTCTCTCATCCAGCAACATCTGTAGTCTGGACAACCACTAATCATTGGTGTTGCCAAGTTTCCAGGGATCCCATAAAGTTTGTTTACAGCCACCAGTCCTGGCCCTCAGTTCTCTGTGCTGTTGTTTAGCTGTAATTTACCCTTACAGGTCTTCTAAGAACCCAGTAAGCCGTGGAAATCTTGATAATGTTACAAAACAGTATTGGCCTCCCGTAGTCCCACAAATTCTCTCATTCGGCACCAGTCAGGTCCTGAGGGTGCCAGACTAGAGAGGATCAACCTATATATGCCCTTTCAGACATACCCGTTCTCTGCCCACCAACTGTTTTTTTTACCTGGTCCTCTCCATGTAAGGGCTGGGAGTCACAGCACATTGAGTGTGGAAGATTATACCTGTTGTATGTGCAATTGAAATGTAATAACTTGTGTTAACACCTTACATGAGTAAGGCCAGGCCCAGAAATGTTAATTCACCTCTCAGAATTTGGTCCCTGATCAGTACAGGAAGAATAGTGAAATAGCTAATGGTTATGAATTCGGTACAAAGATTTTTCTCAAAGCTGTGAGATCATCATCATGAAATATTCCTTTAACTTTGAAGAAAACCTAAGGCAATTTTTGGGATATTTTAACCAATTCCTTTGGGCAAATTCACTTACATTAACTATACTGGCTGGGTTACTGCATCTATCACTTTCCACATTCAGCCAGGTGTTCACAGCTGTCTTGGAATCAAAATGTACATTCAAAGGAAAAAATATGCTCCAAGGTGGAAAACAAACAAAAAAAGTGTATTTAAAAAATCCCCAAATGGAGGATGGGGGAGATGGTCAAAGAAGATTATGTATTCACATGGGTAAAAACAGCCTTCAGTTCCATCACTAAAAATCAGTCTGTTAAGGCCAATCAACTGTCATTTTTGAGGGGATAAACCGATTGCCTGAAGATTGAGGACAAAAAAAAAAAAAATCTCCTTTTTCTCATTGCTATGGTATTGTACAGCTAGATGCTTTATGGAGGTTATACCTTTCCCCTTCTGAAACATTCAGTGTGGGTACTGCCAGAGGCAGAGTATCAGAGTAGAAAGATGGTTGTTACTAATATGGAAAGTCCTGTCTACAGGGTTCACCTTGGGTGTGTCTACACAACAAAGTTATTTTGAAATAATGGTCATTATTTTGAAATAACTGTGTGAGCATCTATACAATGCAACTGCTATTGCAAAATTCCATGAGGAATAGCACCTAGTTCAAAATAGCTATTTTGAAATATGGGCTGTGTAGACCGGGAATAGAGTCTATTTTGAAATAAGCCACAGTGTGTCCAATGGCTGTATTTCAAAATAGGCTCTATTGTGTCAGGACACTATTACACAAAATCATAGGGCTGAAAGGAACCTCAGGAGGTCATCTAGTCCAGCCCCCTGCTTCTAGCAGGATAAACCCCCACTAAGTCATCCCAGCCAGGGCCTCGTCAAGCCGGGACTTAAAAACTGTGAGGGATGAGAATCCACCGCCTCTCTAGGCAACGCATTCCAATGCTTCACCACCCTCCTGGTGAAGTAGTTTTTCCTAATACCTAACCTATACCTTTCCCTCTTCAACTTCAGAGTCCTTGATCTGCCATCTGACACCACTGAGAACAGTTTCTCATCCTCCTTTTTAGAACTCCCCTTCAGGAAGTTGAAGGCTGCTATTAATCACCCCTAAGTCTTCTTTTCTGTAAACTAAACAAACAATCCCAAATTCCTCAGCCTATCTTCCTAATTCTTGTGCTGCACCCCCTTAATCATTTTTGTTGCCCTCCACTGAACCTGCTCCAGTACATCCACATCCTTTTTATACTGCGGGGCCCAAAACTGAACACAATATTTCAGATGTGGCCTCACCAGTGCTGAATAGAGGCAAACAACTACTTCTCTAGATCTGCTCAAAATGTTCCTCCTAATGCATCGTAATATGCTGTTAGCCTTCTTGGCTACAAGGGCACACTGTTTACTCATATCCAGCCTTTCATCCACCATAACCCTTAGCTCCCTTTCCATTGTACTGCTGCTGAGCCAGTCGGTCCCCAGCCTACAACAATGCTTGGGATTCTTCCACCCCAGGTGCAGGACTCTACACTTCTGTTTGTTGAGCTGCATCAGATTTCTTTTAGCCCAGTCCTCCAATTTATCCAGGTCACTCTGGATTCTCTCTCTACCCTCCAACGTATCTAACTCTCCCCATAGTTTTGTGTCATCCGCAAACTTGCTGATCATGCAATCCAGTGCCTCATCCAGATCATTAATAAAGACGTTGAACACCACTTGTCCCAGAACCGAGCCTTGTGGCACTCAGCTTGAAACTGACCGCCATCCAGACATTGAGCCACTGACCTGTTGGGCCCGACCGTCAAGCCAGCTTTCTACCCATCTTATAGTCCATGGATCCAATCCATACTTCCTTAACTTATGGGCAAGAATGTTGTGGGAAGACTGTTTCAAAACCTTTGCTGAAGTCAAGGTATATCACATCCACTGACTTCCACAGAGCCTGTTACCTTGTCATAGATGCTAATCAGATTGCTCAGGCAGGACTTGCCCCAATGAATCCATGTTGGCTACTTTTGATCACTTTCCCCTCTTCCAAGTGCTCCAAAATGGATTCCTTGAGGATCCCCTCTATTATTTTCCCAATCCCCTCCATTATTTCCCCAGCTATTAATTTTCACTCAGCTATTTCTAAATGTATTTTGTGTGTAGCAGTGTTATTTCAAAATAAACAGTTCCGGTTTGAAACTATGTTTCTGTGTGGACATAGTCCCAGAAACCTATTTCCTGGAAAAATAAAAAGAGATCATGACTACTGATTCCACAGTAAAGAAATTTGATGTCACAAATACTAGCTTCTGCCAACACATGCAGCCTAATCCTGTTTGTCTTCATCACACAAGTGCTCTTTTCTCATGCAAATACGTCGTCCAAAATCAGGGCAACCACTTGCTCAAGGCAAGTGGGATTTGACCTTGGAGAATCAGGAAGGAAGCAGCACGTTGACTAGCTAAGGAGATACATCTGTATATATGCTAATGTGATAATTGGCTACGTCAGGAAAGGAACTACAGAATGAGTGTTGGAAAGTAACAGTTTTAGAAATATGTTTTGTAAATTAGCTGGAATATGTCAGGGCTTCCAACTCTAAAGGCACCACAACTGATAAAAGCACTAGCAAAATAGTCTGAGTCCCTAACAGGTGCCCCATATCTGCTGCAACAGCAAAGAACACTGCCCAAGTCAAATACAATGCTGCTATGATTAACCAGACCTTGATGTGAATATGCTTGTTCTTCTGTGAGTTCCATGTGCCCTGAACCTTTGTCCTACACTCTCCAGAATTACTTTACGTTTTTGCATTTTTCTTGTTGAGCGTCATTTTGATGTTCAGATGTACAAAGGACTCTTTCTTTACAAAATGACGGCCATGAAATGCAAATAAAAACCCCCAAGGAGCATAAGACCAAACAGGGGCCAGTTCTGTTCTTTCGAAGGCGCTGGAATGGCAAAGCTTACACGAAGCATCATTTGTGTTTGGAACATTAAATATGATACTAAAAGCATCTTCTGTGTGAAAACAACATCCATATTAGTTTATTTATCATGCAACTTTAATCTCTTCAACAGTTAAGTCTTTAAAGCTCCTTTCAGGATGAAAAAAAAATACCACTGGGTAATGAATCAAGGCCTTAAGAGGCTGATAAGCAGCAGGGAGCCCTAGTGGAAAGTGCACTGCTGACTTAATTAAAGTCTTAAAAGATACTCCAACAAAAAAAATCCATTTCACCTATCAATGCGATAAAAGACTGCAAGTTCCCTTAAACTCACCTGCCTACCTCATGAATCTTCTTGCTGGAAAGCGAAACAAAATATTGTCTTCTTTCACTAATTCTTTGAACCAGCAATTTTCTAGCAAGCACTATCATTTTACTGCTTGTTGGAAACACTAATGGGAGCTGTGCCTATACAATGAGTGGAGAAGACATCTTAAAAAGTCTTCTGAAGGCAGAGGTACATGAAAGCCCTCTAAACTGATCAAAGCCATGCTGGTATTCTGAGGATACGGCATGTGTTCTGACCTAAAGCTTCAGAAGACGGTGGGGTTTACTAAAAACCAATGAAGTTGTGCCACCTTCGCAGTACTGTAATTGAGACCTGACTGCAACCTTTAATATGGAATCACTACTAAGACCTCTGTAGTAGTTCCTTCTGTGCGTACATTTGGTTGAAAATCCTGAAACTGTTAGGCCGTGTTTACGCTACAGTAGACTGCTAACTTACACAGAAGTTGCATTCTTGGCTACCCCGCAAAAGTTGAATTTTCAAGTAACTTGGGGAGTTACCTTTGAGTGGTGGGGAGATGAAAACCAGGCAGCAGCCTGGCTCCCAGCTCCCCTCCACTGGTAGCTTCCTGGCTCCCACAGTGAGGCAGGGAGTGGGTAGTCAGGTGCTGGAGGGACCCAGGAAACTGACCAGCAGAGAGGAGCTGGGAGCCAGACTGCTGCCTGGTTCCCAGCTGCCTGCCACTACTGGGGACCAGGAAACCACTCTTGTCAGGGGCAGCAGCGAAGAGTCTCAGCTGCCATCCCTGTCGGAAGCAGTTTCCCCGCCCCTTCAGGGATGGCAGTCACATTAACCCGAAACACACCAACTCAGCTGTACGTATCTCGGGGGTTTACTGTACAGAGTTTTGTCAACAGAAGTTTCTGTCAGGACATATTTCCCGAAAAAACCCTCTCAACAGAACGCGTCCACACCTAATAGAGGCTCCCAAGTTGATGCCCTTCATCAGAGAGCAGCCAGACTGCTCAGCCCTCTGTCAACACAACACTCAACTGGAAGTTCTGCAAACAGGGCAGCCTGGTGAACCGGAATCCTCTCTGTCGACGGAGGGCCAACCCAGAGCGTCTACACTATTTTTTTGTTGACAGAATCTGTCGACAGAGGAGTTATGCCTCATACAGGAGCAGCTTAACTCTCCTGAGAAAACTGCTGCATTCTGTCAACAGTTTCTCGACAGAACACATTTGTAGTGTGGATGCTCCATGAGTTTTGTCGACAAAACTCCTGCTTGGTTGACAAAACTCTGTAGTGTAGACACAGCTTTAATCTATAGTAGGTTAAAAATAACTTTGCACTTGGATCTCATATACAACAGTTCTGTTGAGTTTTGTTTCAAGAAAGTGCACCACGCAGTTCCCTTTTATTCATCCGTTACTGGTTGGATCTCAGACCTCCCATGTTCCTGGTGGGGATTGGTATTTGCCTTAAGTTTAATGGTTACTTAGGCTGAAGTTCAAATATTGTTTCCCTCCTTACTTTAGCGCTCACTTTTCAAACTTGCCGCCACCAGGCGGCGTGGCTGCCACTTCATCATCGTGGGGAACTTGATCAGCTTTTTTAACCTCATGCCAGCATGCCGGGCTGCTGAGACTGTACTACAAGCTTTTACCTAATGAATGCAGTAATATTGTAGCTTGATATTTGCTGAGATTGTTCTTGCATTCTCTTGGGTATTTGCAGCTGAGCAGGTCTGTAATAGTGAGGCACTCTACTTTCCAAACTGTTTCCAGAGGCCCTGCATTAGCTTTCTGCCAAGTATTCTTCACTTCCTGACTGATGACAGTGTGACCTGCACTTTTTACATATCTAATAAGACATGGCCCCTATCTCAAGGTCTAGTACAGTGTCATGGGCCCTATGGGTCAGTATATTCTACAGATTTATTCCAGAAGAGTTTATTCTGGAGCTATTATTCCAGAATAAGCTATTCTGGAATAATGCATCCACATTACAAGGAAGCCCCAAAATAAGCAAAATTTATTCTGAAGTAGCGTGTCCATACACAATAGAGCCTATTTCAGATTAGAGCCACTGGAAGCACATAAGAGATAGACGCTTGCAACCAGTGTTCCATGTCTATACCGCAGCATTATTTCAGAATAAGCTATTCCAGAATAGCTTACTTTGAAACAGCCCTTATTCCCTGGATATACAGCCCCTATTCTGAAATATCTGTTTTGGAATAGGCACTGTCACTGGTAGAATGAGGTTTACAGAATTTGAAATAAGCCACCCACTATTTCAAATGTATTTCAAAATAGCGGTTTTGCTGTGTAAACACTTGCAAAGTTATTTCAGAAGAGCAGCTGCTATTCCAAAATAACTTTACTGTGTAGACATGTCCTATCTGTCCAAACAAATCAACCAAAATTTTGAATATTTGTTTAGGAATAATCTCAAAAAGAAGCATCATTTGCTTTGGGCCATATTACGAGTCCCCTTTTCACATTACTTAGCATTGACTCTCATGTCTAATCCTATTAATTTCAGAGGAACCATTCATCCAGACAGCTGCTTACGAGTGAAGATGGCCTCATAGTATGGCCTTTAATTTATTGAAGAATCCAGAGTACTGAACGCATTCCCAAACATTGCAAGCGGGTCAAGGACAATTCACACACACAAGAAAAGACTCCATTTTTAGAAGCATTTACCGCAAATTATTCATTCAGGTTTAGTCTTTGTTCTTCCTTTGTCCAAGTTCAGAGGAGGCTGTCCCTGTCTCCTTGCCACTTGCTGCTTACCTTGAAACCCAGTTATCTACAGCTACCATTCTCACAAACAAGAGTGCTGCTTCTGGGCAGCAGAAACCTTCTCAGAAACAGCCTCTCTCTCTTTCCTTTCCTGGACTCCCACCTCACATTTGCCTCCAACTCTAGAATCTCCTTGTACCTCAAGCTCTCTTTCTTCTTCCTCATCTTTCATGTCAGCCATCATGGCTATTGCCACCTCTGCAATGTTTTCTCTGTGTGGCAAAACTCCCCTTCCATGTTGCCCATGATGGTGCTCATAAAACCAGAGAAAAGCTGATAGCAGGCAGGCTACATTAAATGAAGCTCTCTCATGAACACAAGTAGGCAAGGTTTTGAATCAATTATGCAACGGGGACTAAGAGACTGAATGACACGGTATTACCTCCGAGGGATTGGGGATCCCTTATTTTGGACTAAATAATTTTCTTGTGATTCCTTGCAGGACCTCAGAGGTATGTTAATCTCTTCCAGCAGAGCCTGTGGGAAATCTGCTTTTCAACTATCACTGCTTATCTTCACTCAGATATAAATATGAATGATAGCATGTCAGGATGTGATCTTCTAAATAGTAAGCACTTATATTACATTGATGTGGCCTATTAAAACAGCCTTAAGTATCCAGAGATGGTTCATTATTGAGGCTTATTTTGCCCTCTGGTGCAGGATTTATTAAATATGCTTCAACAAAATTACATCAGGAAAGCATTGTCAGTGCACAGTATTAGTAATGTCACTATACGTGAGGGCACAGGAATGGGCTCACTAAAATTGAGAGGGATTTTCCCACTTATAGTACTGGCTTGTACATTTAAAGAACTGACCCAGAAGCTGTGATATTTGTCAAGCCAAATGGAAATCTTAGAAAGCAAGGGTTCAGACAAGTACAAATACCTTCTTCTCCTCGGCAGGCTTACCTATTATATGGTAAATACAAGAAATAAACAAATTCCATGTTTGCCTGAAACCTCAGGAGAAAAGAAATCAAGGATTCTGGAGTCAAGGTTACCGTGTTATTTGCTGCCTGTCATGTGCAAATACTGCAGCTCCCATAACTGTAGGTAGTCCATCGTGTCCAATGATGACGTCTTGAGCTTGCACAGGCTCATCGGTTGTGGACTCGCATGCTCCCGTAACTATTTATCTGGGAACAGTGGATAACCATTTATGGGATTGTTCAGGTCGGCTCTCACAAGGAGAGGTAGGTCAGAGGATGTATGCTGGGAAAAGGACTAATTAAACTAGTCATCTAGAACTCCCTGCTGTCTCAGCACAGGGACATCCCAAATGTTAGGAGCTGGTGGGTTTGTATCCAATTATAATTTCCCCCCACATCAACAGTTTCTTAGGTTTTGCCAAGGCCCAACACAAGTCTAGTTAGCACCTAGGTTTGCATGTGCAGTTTGGGTTTTAATAGCAGCCTCCAGCCAGTGGGTAAGAAAGAGCAACATGACTTACAAAATACACATACAGACGGAAATGAGCCCATGCTTCCCTAGCATTCCAAGATGGAGCTCTCTTGCAAGGCACTGTTATGGAGCTGGTATTTTTAGAACTCAGAGTCAGTGTTTCCAGAGAAAACGCTCTCTTCATCACATGATGCGTTCAGGGAATAAGTGATATTGCTTGCCATTGGCCCGGATGAGCCTTCTGGAGTTGAGGCACTGGACCTTACAAATTATTTCTGGTCAAGTCAATTTGAGGTTACAAACATTGTTCATGTCATTTAGAACCATGCACGGATTTTTCTCACCAGTATGTACCAACTTAGAAAAATTAGTAAAAAATTGTCTAGCTAGAGGGAAGTTTGTGCTGTAGGACAGAGAAGAACTGCTCAAAAGCAGGGCTGCAACAAGAAACAGCCTGTACACAGTGCGTATGTATGGAGTTGGTTCTCTCTCTCTGCTCAGCATGGCTTGGGGAGCGGGCAGGGACTCAGAAGTCAAAGAGTCAGTTTCAGCTCCCCTATTCTATGGGTCACTCTGTGCCACTGCATCCCCCAGCATGAGTAAGAGCAGCCTATGGGCTTCTATCACTTACACCATTGGTGTATAGCCCCAAAGGACCAAGCACAAACAAACAGACCCCTGCACACATGCAAAATTGGTATCTGCAACAGAAAAACTGATCCATGGATATCTGCAGACCTGCACGTTTCTAGACATGAAATCTGCATCTGTATGTAGGAAAGTGAGCCGCAGATATTCACATTTACATCTCCAGATGTGGATACCTGCAGGTAGAAAAAGTGGCTATGTGCAGATTTGCCAGGCTTCACGAACTGAATCAAGACCACCAAAAATATAATAGTTTCCAAGTGTATTTTTTTCCACATAACCAGTTGCCACAATTGACACAGGTATGTTATGTGATCACAAACAGGAAGGGAAGAGACCCTAATGGCTGTGAAGGGGAGTGGAAGCATCTGTAACCTAGTTCTCCACACTTCCTGCAGCTTGAACAGCCCTTTATAACATCAGCTTTACACTACTCTGAGTGTGTATGTGAGCGTTTCCCCTCTGCCAGGGTTTCCATACTCTGCTGCCATCTAGAGATAAGAATTAGAACTCAAGGCACAAACATTCAGGTAGTAATCAACCAAACACTGGAGAACTGACTAGTACTATGGCCCTCTCCTAACACAGAGAAGAAAAAGTCTGCTCAGTCATTTAGTAGCAGTGGACGCATACGTATATGGATCACTGTAGTCACCAGGGCTTGATGTCTTTATTTTGCTAATTAATAAACAGACAATACATAAAATATTTAGGCAAAAGAATGAAATGTCCTTTTCTGAACAGATTGGTCTGCAGATGCTGTAAACAGGTGACTTGTTGCACTCAGCACTGGTCAAGCCCACAGTTCACTTTGTTTAACATATTTCCAGCATAATGAAAGTATGGATCTGGGACCAGGTGGGGTCTGTCAGACAAGTGAGCAGGAATTTCAAACTGGGAGGAAAACCTTACACAAGCTAAAAGACTGTCCTGAGTTTCAGCTAGGGGAGTGAAAGCACTTCACATACTATTTGACTGAGCCACTCAATTGCCTGTAAGGAATAATAGTTTATAACCCATGCTACAGATTGGTAAACTGAGGCACAAAGGGACTCTGGACCTGATTCCTGTTCTCTAGCACTAGCCAGTGGAGACAGGCCTGTGTTATCAAAGTTCTGTTTACCTGGGCTGCAGCTCTCCAGGGATGAAAGAGCTGAGTGAATTACTCTTCCACTTCCTCTGAGCAATAGCAAGGGTAAATGCTCCTTTTCAGGTTGAGCTCCTTTCAGTTTCCCTTGAATTACAGCACCTTTCACTCTTACAAGGTACCAGTTTTACTAACTTTGCCAGAGCAAAGAAAGAAAGATTGATGGGGTCAGTTATAATCATAAATATTTTCTTTTAAATAATTGAAACAGCTTTTGGTTTCCTTTCCATTCTGAAAGCTCTCAGAGCAGCGCTGCACTCTGGAGACCTGAGGCTGAATGTGCCTGCCTTTCAAAAAGCAGAAGAACCCATATAGAAAATAAAAACCTACATATTTTCTATATATTTCAGACAGAGTCACATTTTTAGGTGCTCAGCACATACAAATGGGGCAAGGTTTTCAAAACAGCCCAGCTTCCACTTAAGCACTAAACCAGATTACCAAGCGCCCAGCTCTCACTACTGCACTTCCAGACAGCTTTTCCAAACTGTCCAGCACTCAGCGGTCTGAGATGTTTGGAAAACGTGGCCCATTATGCATTGCCTCATATGACACGCAGACCTAAGCATAAGAATTATTTTTAATAGGACCTAGATCCAGGGCCACTGGTGAGGAAAACAAGGAAGGCAGTTGCCCCAGAGCCTGGCAAATTTAAAAGGGCCCAGAGCTCCAGGCCGTAACTGATTCTACTGTGGTTGCATCATTGGCTAGAACCTTGGGCCCTATTAATTGTCACTGGAGCATGACACGGAATAGTCCGAGTGGCACTGGGGGCAGACGGGGGAGGCAAGCTCCTCGCCCCACCCTTCAGCCCAAGATCCCACTCCTTCTAGGGGCATGGAGCCATGCCCCTCCATATTGCCCAGGGCTGGGCAATGTCTGTCACCAGCCCTGCCTACGTTTTATATTTCCTCATCAGTAAATCTCACAGAGCTTCACAAAAGCTTATGTTTTCACAGATGGGGAAAATGAGTCACGAAGAGGTTAAGTGATTTGCTCAGGCTACTTGCAGAGCCAAGAATAGATGCCAGGACTCCTGAGTCGAGTCCAATGCCCTATCCAGTGGGCCACACTGTCTCCCAATACACAAAATCCAGAATATTTAAAGTATATTTAAAAACATAGCAAAGATTGGGATCTCCAACAAAAAAGCAACAACACTCTATCCTTAATTAACAGAATATGGAAAAAGCCAATGAAAGTGCATCATTTTAGACTGTGAATGTCCCTTTAAGAGATATTCCTTTTTAATGCCCAGTGTATGATATCCCATAGAAAGTCCGTATAGTTCTTCCTTTGCCCCATATTTACGTTACAACCATTCACAGGATCACACACAGCAATGCTTTTATACACTGATTGCATTTAAATGAAGAAAATATAGCCTTTCCCCTACATTGTCCTCTTCAATAATTCCTACATGCAGCAGTTGATGATTACTTTTCCATCCACTCTAATGGCCTTTTCATCTCCTTGATTCTATACATTTGTTGGCCAGCTCCCTTTGCATCAAGTGTGATCTCCTTGTCCTTAGCAGTCCTACCCATCATTGCATCAAAGGAGCCAGAGATATGGAGACTATATTTCACAGGCTATATTTATATAGTTTGGAAGCTTAGAAGGCCAAAGAGAAATAGAGGGTCCTGTCTGTGCACAGAGGCCTCAATAAAGAATCTTTGTGTTTTAATCAGATCCATATTCGTACTCATGCTGAGGAGCACCACCATAAACTGCCTCATTTTCGAGATGCTGCACAATTGCACAGGCCTATGCCTGAGCCCTGGGGTGTGCTCGTTTCCCTCCTCATGACTCCCACGCTGCCACATCTCCTCATACTTGTGCCTTTATTTCTTCTTCTCATGCTGCCTGTGTGACCTCTCTCTCCCTGGTCACAAGCCATCCTCACCCTGCCTTCAACTCTCTTCGTCTTCGAACTCACTATTTCCCGCAGCTCGCCTCCCCTCACTGGTTATCTCATAGAATCCTAGGGCTGGAAGGGATCTCAGGAGGTCATCGAGTCCAGCCCCTGCCTAAAGCAGGATCACCCCTAACTAAGTCATCCCAGCCAGGGCTTTGTAAAGCCGGGAGTTAAGGATGGAGATTCCACCACCTTTCTAGACAATGTATTCCACTCCTTCGCCCCTCTCTCAGTTGACAGTTTTTCCTAATATCCAACCTGCACCTTCCCCTCTGTAACGTCAGACCATTGCTCCTTGTTCTGCCAGCAGTAACTACTGAGAACAGCCTCTCTCCATCCTCTTTAGAGCCCCACTTCAGAAAGCTGAAGGCTGCTATCAAATCACCCCTCACTCTTCTCTTCTGCAAACTAAACAAGCCCAAGTCCCTCAGTCTCTTTTTGTAGGTCATGTGCTCCAGCCCTCCTCTGGACCCTATTCAGTGCATCCACATCCTTTCTATACTGGGGGGCCCAGAACTGGATGCAATACTCCAGATGAGTAGAGTGACCATCCGTCCCTTATTAGGCTAGTCGGTCCCGGCTCTCCCCCTGAGTGCTGGGGAAGCTGCAAGGACACAGCAGTCACCCATGCTTCCCCACTTCCCTGAGGCTTGGGGAAGTGATTCCTGCCAGGAGCTGTGGCTGCGCAGCAGCTGGGGGAAAGTCAGCTGGGAGGAGGGCCCAAATGTGGGACAATTAGTCCCTTTTAAAAAAAGAAGTAGGGATGCCTTTTTGGTGTCCCAAATACAGGACTGTCCCACCCAATAGGGGATGGATGGTCACCCTATCATTGTGCTAATGATGTGGCTGCTCAGCTATATGTGGGAGAATGATTTGGCCATACATTAAATCTTAAGGGGCAGCACCACAGTACGTCACAGGTAAAACTGCTGACCTCGTTTGCAGCATTGTCCTAATAAAGAGTGTTGAAGAAGTCCCATGGAGATCCCCTTTTAGTCTGCACATCAGTGTCCAAGGCCATGGTGCGAGTCTGAATCCTGAGCATATGTCACCATATTGAGCTATCAGTCTGCTGTCTTCTTATCAGTTAGGAAAATTCTCTGGGATTAAGATGCTACCCCACCAGCAGGAGGAAAAGGCTCTATCACTGCCACACTCATGATTCTATCCTGCTTCCTGAAAAGGCGCCAAGTTCCTTCTTGTAGGTCCCAAATACACCCAGCCAAACCCTGCTCCTCCTTTGGTCATAATCACACCCCTCTCCTGTCCCCCCGAAACTGAATCGAAAAACCTTAGCACAGGGGGCCAAATCCATGCTGGGCTGATTCCACTGAAATCAATGAGGGTAAATTCAGAATGAGCTCGGCCCAATGATTTTTAAAAGATTAATTTTTTTTTCATATAAAGCCTTCAGTGGTCTGCCTTTCCCAGACCTCCTCACTCCGTAGGTCTCATGGGGCAGGTACTTAGAACTCAAGACCCTAACACTTGCTTTTGTTCAGCTGTTAAAGAACTGGAAGCCAATTCCTTCCTCTCTGTTCCTGCCACCACTTAGCACTCAGGAGACTCCCTCAGACAGCATTTTTAAAAGTTAGTCTCTTCTGATCAGCGCTGCCTGGAGTGGAGCTGGGGTATAATCCCATGTGTGGCAAGGTGCATTAGACATGAGCGGCAAGGTGCATTAGACATGAGCGGCTTGTGATGTACTGCACTGGGGATGCAGGGATAGCTGCCACATTTCATTTCTTGTTTTCACCATGTCTCCGCCGTCTCCCTGCCCTCCTCTCTGTTGCACTTTTTCCAAGTGTTCATTTTCCTTGAATGAGTATTTGGAAAAATTGAAGATAAGGCCGTGTACTGAAATACCTCTGAAGCCATAACGAGCAGGCAGCTCTTTTTTTATTCTATGAAGATTGTGTAAAAGACAGACAGAGTAGGATTATGGTTTATTTAGTGTGATAAGTTCTTATGAAGCAAAGCCCTTCCTTGCTGATGGCACTGCACAAATAATGGGCATCACAGACCAATCCATGAAGAAATACCTTAGTCTGCATTTTAACAAAAGCAAAATAAAAATTACACACACACGCACACACCCCTATGTTATTAATGGACATAGCCACTCTTTTTCAATGATGGTATTTGATCAGCTGCGTCATATGGGTTGAATGGCACAAAAAACAATATTCACTGAATACATTATTTGATGAAAACTAGCAAGCAGCATTAAAAATCACATATTTGCTGAGCAGTATTTGGCTTGTATGGAAGTTAGACACTGTTTATAATATCTTCACTACTGCCTGAGAATAATTCACTGAGCCAACTCCTCCCCCACCTTCCCATCCAGGTTTCGTATATAATCGTGAAGTGAGAAGACTAAAACCCCAACCAGTCATTCTAAGCCAATCATTTATGGCAAATATTCGTAGTTGGGAGGCTGGCCAGTGAGGACACCACCTCATCCCCAGTGAAGTGGCACAAAGCACAGGCTAAAGTTGTCTGAAGTGTAATATTGTGCTTGTTTTTCATCTCTGCCTACTGTGGTTTCACTTCCTGTTGTAGCACTAAACGTACAGGCAAAGCCAGAGGCAACCAGCCTGTGGATTCCAGGTGAACACTGACCATGTGCTCCTGCCCCCCACTTCTGCCCCACCCGTCCCCACCCTGTCCATGCTCTGTCCCTTCCCACCCACCTCTTCCAGCAGAAGCACTATGCTACTTCTGGTGGGTGCAGGGGCAGTTCCCCCAACTCCCAGAGAGGTGGGACTGTCCCCCACTCGGCAGCAGATGCACCCTCTGCTGCTGGGCGTGTGCATGTGGCCCTCCAGCCCTTGTGCAACCCACATGCATCACCTCTGGGTAGACCCCACAAATCCATGAATATCTGCTTTATACCTGCAGGTATCTGCATTTGCAGATGTCAGTGCAGATAACCATGGCTCATTTCTGCAGCTACAGATGCAGCTGAAGATACAAATTTTGTATCCGTGCTGGGGTCTCAATACAGGAATGCACAGTGATCTTGTACTGTGAGGTCTTAGCCGTATGCCATTGACAGTAAGCCAGTTGTTCCTCAGCCCAAGTACAGAGATGTTTTTGCTGTACAATAAGGCTGACAGAACCGTTGTGATTTACACGTTTCAGTGGTAGAAGAGGAAGTTACTCACCTGTATGGTAACTCTGGTTCTTCGAGGTGTGTCCCCCCTTGGGTGCTCCACTCTGGATGTCAGTCTGTCCTTGGGCCAGTGCTTGGAGATTCTGCTATAGCCGTGGTTTCCCATGCCACGCATGTGCAACAGTGTGTCCTCATGCTAGCTGGCACATACACAGCCCAGACCCCTCCAACCCTTCTCTGCGCAAGCAAATAGGGCAGGGCATTCCAAAGCAGAGGAAGGGAAGCACCCATCATAGGGACATACATCTTGAAGAACCATTATTACTGTACAAGGTGAGTAACTTCCTCTTCTTCTTCAAGAGTGTCCTCGCGGGCACTCCATTCTGGGTGACCATGAAGCAGTAGCTGCACTTTGAAGGTGGGTTTAGAGTCCTGTAACAATCACAGGCAACAGAACTTCTTGACCCACTTGAACGGAGGAAGCAATTGAAGAGGAAAAAGAGTGTAGTGCTGTGCAAATGTGTTGCTCAAAGACCACGGTGCTGCCTTACATATGTCCATAAGGGCTACATTCTTGAGAAAGGCGGTGGTGGAAGATACAGTCTTGGTAGGATGGGCAATGACAGCATCCAGAAGTTCTTTCCAGTGAAGAGTGTAACAGGAATGAATACAGGTGGAAATCCACTTGGACAGCTGTTGAGACAAAACGGGATGGCCCTTGGATCATTCTGCAAAGAAGAAGAGCCTAGGAGACATGTGCCAAGGCTTTGCGCAATTGATATAGAAGGCCAACACCCAACGAGCATCCAGAGTGTGCCACACTGCATGCGCAGGCTCAGAATATGGTTTCAGGAAGAAAGCAGGTAAGAGGATAGGTTTGTTGATATGAGATGGAGAGGGAATCGTAGGGAGGAACTTAGGATCAGGGCAAAGAATGACTCCATCCTTGGTAAATACCATAGATGCAGAGTGGCAAGCTGCCAGACCCTCCTGGCTGACATGATGGTGACTAAAAACGAGACCTGCATTGAAAGGTGGAGCCAGGAACATGTCACCAGGGGTTCAAAGGGGCAGTTTCATGAGGCAGTTGAGTACACGGTTAAGGTGCCAGATGGGGACTGGAGTACATACTGATGAAAAAGTCTTCTGCAGACCCTATCAAAAAAAAGTTTGGTGATAGCACGGGCAAGGAAGAAGATCCCGTCCTCCACCTGGAATGCCGCCAACACCTCAGCATGTATCCTGATGGTACTAATGGCTAGGCCTGACTCACACGTGCAGCAGGTAGTCCTGGAGAACTGGAAGAGGCACAGTGTGAGGAGGCATAGGGTGATTGGTGCCCAACCAAAGACAACTGGATCCACTTGTAAAGGTAGGACTTGCAGGTGGACTCCTGTCTGCTGTTATCGAGAACCCTTTCGCCCCCTCAGAGCATGAGATTTCGGCATCCTAGAACCATGAAGGAGGTACGCATAGAGGCACATCCAGAGTGGATCAGGGTGAAGAGTGCAGCCAGATTCCCGAGACAGAAGGTTGAGGCAAGGAGCGAAGTGATATGGAGTTGCCACGGACAGCTGGTATAGCTAAGGATACCAAGCTTGTCTCGGCCACACTGGGACTATCAGGATGAAGTGAGCCCAATCTATTCTGACCTAGACCAGAAGCTTGTGAAGCAAGAGAAGGGGAGGAAATGCGTAAAGAAGGGGTGCATCACATTTGATGGAGTGACTCCCCAGCCCCACTCTGGAGCAGTGCTGATGGCACTTTCTGTTGACTAAGCTCACAAACAAGTCTACATACAGCTGGCCCCAAAGCTGGAACACAGTTGCAGGCCACCATGCTGATTTCTCACTCATGGTGGTTGCTGAATGATTGACCGAGGGTGTCCACGGTCACTCTGAGCAACCCAGGGATATATGTCACCACCACAGTGATGGAGTGCTGAAGGCACCAAGTCCACACTTTTATGGCTTCTGTGCAGAGGGACAGGGACCGAATCCTGCCCTGACAGTTGATGTAATACATGTATGTGGTGTTGTCTGTGAGGATGTTGACAGTTCTGTGTGTTAGGTGCTGTCAAAAATACTGGCAAGTGTATTAGACTGCCCTGAGCTCCAGCAGATTTATATGGAGCACTTGGCTCAGTGAAGGACCACTTGCCCTGGACTGTAAGGGAACCCAAAGGGCCCCCCCATAAGGGAAGCACCCGTAGTGAGGGTAACAGAAGAGGGCAGTTGGTGGAACAGCACCCCGGTGAGAACATTATCTGGACATATCTGCCACTGAAGGGAGGCAAAAAAGCATGGTGGGACAGCCACTGATTTGGACAATGGGTCCCTGGCCAGGACACAGCATACGGCCAACCAGGACTGGAGATGCCACATATGTGGTCTAGCCAGCTTGACCATGTACGTGGTGGTGGCGGCCATGTGACCCAGAAGCTTGAGGCACATGCGGACTGTGACAGTGGGAGACAGTCACACCATCAGGATGAGGTCACACAGGGCCTGGAATCTTTGAACAGGAAGAGTGGCCCTGGTGGTGGTAATGTTTACATGGGCCCCAATGAACTCTAGAGATTGTGTGGGTTAAAGCATAGACTTCTTGTAGTTTATGTAGAAGCTGAAACTGAGCAAGAGGTCTGTGGTGACCCTTACCACATGAAGGGCCTCTGGAAATGAGGGACCTTTTATGAGACAGTCATCCGGAAATGGGAAGATGATCACCCCCAGATGTCGTATGTGGGCAGCAACAACTGCCAGAGTTTTGGAGAACACCCTGGCCGCAGCTGATAGCCCAAATGAGAGGACACGGTATTGGTAGTGGCAGGACCCCTCCATAAAACAAAAGGATTGTGATGTGGAAATAGGCATTCTATAGGTCGAGAGCCAGTCTTCTTTGTCCAGTGCTGGGGTAATGGTTGCAAGAGTTACCATCCTGAAATGCTGATAAAGGAAATTTTTGAGCCTCCGGAGGTCAAGGATGGGCTTCCACCCACTGTTCTTTTCCTGGGTTTCGAAGTACATGGAGTAGAACCCTCCTGCTTTGAAACTCTGCTGGGACTGGCTTGACAGTGCCCAGGCTGAGGAGGTGCTGAATCTCTTGCCTGAAAAGATTATCATGAGAAGTGTCCCTGAAGGAGGACAGGGTATGGAATATCCCCAAGCCACTAGTTCCAGGACCCACTTGTCTGAAGTGATGGTGGCCCAACGATGGAAAAAGGGATGGAGGCAGTGGTGGAACAGATGGCGACCAGACTATGAGAGACAGCTGGACTGGGAGTCTCTCTCAGGTTTCCAACCAAACCCTCAAAACTGCTGATTGGGCTGCTGACAGTGGAACACAGTGGATTGCTGGTGGTGTTGCTTATGAGACTTGTGCTGCTGGGGCCCATGCCACTGATGGGACTCATAGCACTGCAGCTGCTGCTGGAACTGCTCCTGGGGCCTCTGACCGGGAGAGTACGACACCTGCTTGAAGGGGGAGGTGCACATCCCCGAAGTGGGTGGTGGCATGCTGGAGTCCTTCATGGGATGCAGGACCTCACTGGGTTTTTTCCAGCAAATTGGTGATTTTTGTAAAACGGCGGATCCTCCACCTTCTGCTGAAGGTTTCTGAGGATGCCTGAGGGTTGGAGCCGTGACGTGCACCTCGTGATCACAGTGAAGGCTGTGACCCTAGCCACCATGTTCATAGCAAACTGCAGCACACTACGGGTGATGGTGTACCTTTCATGTATCACATGTATGAGAGCTGGGTGTTGCTGTTCTGGTAAGGAGGTAACCAACTCTTGCTGTTTAGAATAACTGAGGTGGTCATAGTCAGCCAACATGGCCACATAGTTCACTGCCCACAGGAGCAACATGCCCAGTGAATAAACTTGGCATCCCATGATGTCCCATTTTTTACTTGCCTTACCCTGAGGAATGGAACGAAAAGACTTGGACTTATTACGGACAGTGTCAGAGAGTTTGGTTGTGGATTGACTTAGTGGGGGTTGATCCTGCTTGAAGCAGGGGGCTGGACTAGATGACCTCCTGAGGTCCCTTCCAGCCCTATGATTCTACGATTTCTGTGATTCTGTGCAGATGGATGAATAGGAATGTCACCTACTTGGAGGGCACGAAATACCACTTATCGACCCTCTTGGTGGTGGGAGGAATAGATGCTGGCATCTGCCAGATGACGTTCATGGGGTCCATTATTGCTTCATCCATAGGCATCGCAATTCTGAAGGTGGTGGTGGGGTGGGGGGTGCGGGTCCTTCTCCTGAGCCACCACCGAAACAGCTCCTGAAAAGCCAAAAAGAGTCATCTGTAAGGGGAAGTGAGACCAAGATCACTGCTTCATCATGTGAAGAAGAAAAGTGGTGCAGTGGTGACCCATGTTCACCCTCCCACAGGGAGTCCTCTGCCTCAGAGCACTGCGACGGGATACATCACTGGTGTGGTGGGATGTGGCAACACACGGCAGTCTGTGGACACAGTAGATGGTGTTGGTGGAGCATAGGATGGGACGACCATGCCTGCTAGGACAATCATGCCTACCAAGGCAACCAGTGAGGAGTGGGCTCTTGTGAATATGGACAGTGGTGCACAAACCATGGTGGGGGCAGATGTGGGTAAGCCATTGTAGATGGCACATCAGTCCCGTGCACTCCAACTGGGAAGGAGTGTTGTGATAAAAAGACACTCCTTTGGTTGGAACCACCCCCCTTCGTGGGGTGGGCATTTTGGCCCCTGAGTCATGCGAGAACCCTGAGCATCTAGATGAACCCAGGTGGAGATGGTACCAGGAACCAGTGCCATGTATGCCCCTGGCAGTGAGTCTTTGCAGCACTACTTGGACGCCATGCCACACTCCAGTGCCAGAGGCTTAGACGAGGTAGTGTCCAGTGCCGCAGGAGAGGGGGATGGTGCCTCAGCTCTGGACTTGCCAGGTGCTGAGTCTGGTGCTTTGTGTAAGCAGTGTGGAGACTTGGAGCAGTGCTGCTTGTGCTCCATGTCCAGCACCAAGGGTGGGGTCTTAGGTTTCAATGACCTATTACGCCTGGGAGTAGAAGCAGACGAAGCTAGCGGTGCCAACAGTGCTGATGGCATGAGAGGCACTGAATGCTGGCGGCTTGACTCCAAGAGTGCCCGCGTGAGCAGTGCTTCCTTAGATGGTGATGGGGACACTATGGCAGCTTTTTCAACTGGCGCGGCCCATGAAGATGGCCCTGGAGGCCAAGAACGTGCCAGGGAAGGATCTGCCTTGGCAGTTGGGGTGCCAACTGAGGTAGAGGGATGCACAATATCTGGACCCGTGGTCTCATGCTGGTTTTTCAGCAGAAGGCTACTCTGGGGCCTGTGGTTGGAGGAACTTCTTGTACAAGTAAGTCTTGAGTCGATTGGCCCACACTGTGAGGCTAGAGCAATGGGTGCAGGATTGGTTTTGGTGACCCTCACCTAGGCACTTAATGCAGGGCATGTGACTGTCAGAGGCCGGCATGTCTTCCCTGCATGTTGCACCTCTCTTGAAGCCCAGCGAGCCAAGCATGGCAATGACTCAGTAAATAATTCTAACACTAAGTCAAACTAAAACTTATGTATTTGTTTTGTTTTTAACTGTAACAGGAAAGGTAATTTAGCTAAGGGAAGAACAAACACTAACTCACTCTTGTCTTTCCATGAGAGAGAGAGAGAGAGAGAGAGAGGAAGCAAAGCTCCGTCGGCAGCCGAAGGTGGTAGAGAAGGAACTGCGGGGCCTGCGTCATGCACGCACCAGATAACATGAGAAGGCACTGCTGTGCATGCACAGCGTGGGAAAGCACGGCTACAGAAAAATCTCCAAGCGCTGGCGCAAGGACGCAATGACACCCAGCGTGGACACTGCTCAAAGGAACTACTTTTACTTCTCATATTACAAGACCACAGTTGTACCCTCTGATGTCCTTATGGAGCCTCTCTTCTTCTGACGTGCACTGACTCACATTAGTAGTACTGAAGTCAAAAAGCACTACTAACTGTGGAGGCCACTGTTTTCACAGACTAATAGAAGAGTGAGCAAAAGACAAACTGACAAGCAGTCTGTAGCAGATGCAGACTCCCATCGTGTACAAATGAGAAACAGATTGACAGCTTACGGAATCTCTAAATGGATGTCGTTAGCCCAGAGCAGTGTTTAAAAGACCATAACAATCCCATCTCAAAGGAGAATATGGAGAAGGGAAGAAGTGAGTGCAGTTAAGCAAAACACTTGGTGAGTCATGTTCTGGTTCCTTAGCTCTCACAGGTGTTTAGTTTGGATTTTAAAGAGCAGTTCCCCTCTCCACTCCCTTCTTGTCCTTAATCCAGCTGTGCAGCCAGATGCCCATACTTATGATGTCAAAGCATGTTGGTACAAGAACATATTAATTAAGGCAACATCAAAAATTCAGCATTTCTTCTCAAAATAACAGGGTCAAAAGCAGGGGCTTGAGGAGGGAGAAACATACTTTTCAAGAGCAATGATCCTCGAGACACAGCAAGAGTGACAAATCATTTCAGACCTTCATGAAATGTGCTGCATTTGGAGCAATCACAGCCATTAGGAATCCAGTGGGGAGCTGGGAATATAACAGTAGTGATGAAAAGCAGCTTAGTTGAAGATCTACATGTGGAGAAGAGAAAGGTCTCTTTGGGCTTCCCAAGAACCCCATGCTCAAACTAGGCAGCAGTCTATTAAGCGACCACATCTTCAGCTAAAGACACAAGCTTCAAAGTGAGAGGCTGATTCTGAAGGCACATCATTTCCAAGGGCAAACTTTTCCAAATTAATCCTGTCATGGGTGTCACACGCTGCACCGTGGTCCAGCATTGTTAGTGAAGAAGCGTCTCCTGGTGTGAAATCTCTCAACTTGCCAGAGGAAAGGATGCACCCTGAGCCTGATTATCTGTGGGCCAGGAGGCTCCTTGTCATCATCACAGATACCCAGAACTTTCTCCAAGTTTCTGACAAAAGTGAGATTTTCTTGACTCCTGCAGGCTGTGCCTGTGAGGCTGGATGGAGTGGAGCATCACTCACAGACTCTCACTAGGTATTGGCCTGCTGACTGACAGGCTGGCCTCTCCAGAGCTGTCAGTCATTCAGCAAGTCACAGCTGTGGCAGTTCCTCCATACTACAGCCATTCCATTTCAGCATTTTGCCAGGCACATTTAACCTTGGCCTGGACAGAGATCTTAACTATCTTATATACTACAAGAATTCTTCCACCTTTGATATTCACAGGAAAGGGATACATCCTACTTAATTTGCTTCATCAACTGGTCCTTCTAGTGACAGGTAACCTTATTTTTCCCTTCCCTCCTATCTCCCTTATAACTTCCCCCTGGCTATATAAACCCTGCATTCTGTTTTTCCACTCAATTTATCCGAGGAAGTGGGTTTTACCCACAACAGCTCATGACCTAATCAATGGGTTAGTCTCCAGTGTGCCACAGGACTGCTTGTTGTTAGCTCTGGGGAGATGATGTTGAATATACACCATGTGAACTCAACCGAACCCCACCATTTTTGCTCATTTAGGAACTGAAAGGTAATTCCTTCTCAAAGGTGGCCTTATTATATTCTTTGTTCTGAGGAGAATCTTTTTACAGACACTAACTCAGCACCTCTGACTTTCCAGGGCAAAAAGGAGGAATTATGGACGAAATTGCCAATTAGCCCTAAGAATGCTTGTTCCCCACATCCCTAGGAGAAAAGAATTTTGCGCAGCCCAGCTTGCATAGCTAGAAAGGGATCCTGCACACCTCTCTGTGCAGCCTTAGTTAGTGCCTCAACAGCATCCTTAGAGTACATGAGGTGCCTACCAATGCAAATAATACACTGAAGAGAGCAACAAGGAGGAGAAAAGATGATGGAGAGGCAACATCCATAAAGTGAAGGTAGAACTTACCATGAGTGAGCAGAATTAAAACATGTTATAAGTAAATGTACAAAGTGAATGAAGTAAAATCTTTTTTCCCCCCACTGAAAGTGGTATCATGAGATGATGTGTGTTGCATCCCTAAGTTGTTGCAAAACCAGCAATGGAAACAGCAGGTTGAAATTATTTTCATTGTCACATTGTGTCAATGAAAATATTTTGTGATGCTCTTCATGCCTTTCAGGACAGCCCCATCCAAACACCAGTGCTGTTCCACTAAAACCAGAAGTCCAGGCTGCCCATCTGTAACTAGTGAGCCTCCACAGAACACAAACATGGGGCATTTAATGAATTGTAGAATCACAGAACACTAGAACTGGAAAGGACCTCAAGAGGTCATTGAGTCCAGCCCCCCGTCCTCACAGCAGGACCGAGCACTACCTAGACCATCCCTGACAGATGTTTATCTAACCTGCTCTTAAATATCTCCAGTGATGGAGATTCCACAACCTCCCTAGGCAATTTATTCCAGTGTTTAGCCGCTCAGACAGTTAGGAAGTTTTGCCTAATGTCCAACCTAAACCTTGCTGCTGTTTAAGCCAATTGCTCCTTGTCAGAGGCCAAGGAAAACAGTTTTTCTCCCTCCTCCTTGTAACCCCCTTTTAGGTACTTGACAGCCACTATCACGTCCCCTCTATGTACTCTCTTTTCGAAACTAAACAAGCCCAGTTCTTTCTCCACCTCTTTCTTGAAATGCGGCACCCAGAACTGGACACAATACTCCAATTGAGGCCTAATCAATGCTGAGTACAGAGCAAGAATGACTTCTCATGTCTTGGTTATAGCACTGCGGTTAATGCATCAATAAAGATGTGAAAAGGTTGTAAATTCCCACCTGTAGGTTACTTGCATGTAAGGAAAAGTAACAGAGGAAGCACATGATGTCCAAATGCTACAAGCAGCGTAATTCATTTGGAGACTCCAATATCAGCTCCCAATTCCTAACAGGTTCAATCTAGTAAATTGCACAGACACATTACGATATCCAGGCTCACAAGTCACTGGGATTCAGCCAGCCAGAGGAAGTACCTCACTTTTCCAAAGTGTTAACAGTTTTCATCAGGCTGGTGCTTCTCCTTTTTGACCTATTGTAAGATTTGTCTGATGGCTATTCCCAAAAGGCAGATTAACTTTAAGGGCCAGTTATGGCTATAACAACAGCGAGACAGAATTAATTACAGTCTTCTGGGCATTTTATTAAGGCCATTCAAGTGGCAAACACAGTATTGGTTGTTTGCTCACAGTGGCATGCAGTGTAGATTACATGGGGCCCTGATCCTGCAATTGATTGTTTGCAACAGGCAGCTAAGCAGGGCCAGGATTTTTAGTAAAATAAAGGTAGGATGCACTTCCGTAAGCCCAGGCGGAATATCAATTCCAGTGGTATATCAGAGAAAGCATCTATGACAGTGATACTCAGACCTCCACTGTTCAAGAGCCAAATTAATGATCAGCATTATCCAGAAAAGCCTCTGTAGCATGAATGTTTCATTCACTATATCTCCACAGAGGGAGGGAGGGACAGAGTGTTAGTTTTTGGCCACATATTTATTCTTACCAAGTACTATTTTGTCAATTGAATTAGTTAATAGGAAAACAGAAGCACTCAGTGATTAACAAAACACTGCGATTTAATTATCATGTGATGGAGTGAGGCACAGGAGACATGAGCCTCGTCTAAGTATCACAGATCTACAGAGTGAGTAATAGTGGGCAATTTAAACTGATTGTATCAGGTCAGAGCTTCTTATTTACACCTTCTTGGATTATGAGTTTTCTATATACCAAACTCCAAAACTTTAAGGAACCAAAACTTGTATTTAGTTCCTTATATTGAGCTATAAAAAAAATTGGTTTACAATTTACAACAAAGTAGTTCCAATGAGTCTCCTCCACAGGCAAGAGGTTGTTTGTAGCTCTTGGGAAAGAGATGCAAGAGGGCTCTGCTGATTATCTCGCCGGCCTGGGGACACCAAAATTGGAGAACTGAAGGTCAGGAAGCTGCAGAAGACTTGCCACCTGGCTCTAAGCCAGACAACTGGAGTCGGTGCCAGGAGAAAGCTAAAAGCAGGGGAGCAATGGCAGACGTCACCTCTGACTTCTCCAGGGCCAGAGAGAAGGATCCAGAGGAAATGAGAGAGGACCAAGGGAGTGAAGGATGCTTCCCAGAAAAAATGCTCTTAGCAGAGATGTGATAGAGGCTCCTGCTGGGGAGAGCAGATTGCACTCCAGTTGGAGGAGATGGAGTGCTCATCCAGGGTCAGGAGGGGAATAACAGAGTCCACACAGTCAAAAGGTCTGGGATGTGGTGTGTCATGGGCTGATGTGTGATGGGCAGATGATCATGACTATTTGCATGGGGTGTGATGGATGGGGTTTTGCTGCAACTTTTGTTGCAGACTACCCTGTGCAAGGTTTCATAATAAATGATCCCCACAGAATGGCACTGAGAGAGAGGACCTCAAGTGCAATTATGAGCTTATGCAAGAGTGGAAACTGAGGTAGGACTTGTGTGTCATGCCAAGGTGTGTCACAGGGAGTTGCTCCTGATGGGTTTTTCTGCATCAGGGAGCCTGCTCTGGTTTTATAAATGGACCCTGCCAGTTTTGGTGCACATTTGTGGCTATTTCAATAGAATGTAACTTCTCTCTAGCTAGCACATTAAATAAGATTGTTTTTTATTTTCCTCCTTCTGAACCATCTCCAGAATTATCTCAAATGCTAGCAATAGCATTGATTATTAAGAATAGTGGGTTTATGGCTGTTCCCTTAAGAAATCTTGTACTAATCAATCCAGATTTCCAACCTCAGTGAAGTCCAAATGACTGATTTTAATAGATGGGGAGGTGGGAAACACACATCCTCCTCTCCCTACCATACAAAGCCCCATTACACTAATATACTTCTTTTTGCTTGGCCGTCTAGGAGCCTGCTTGGGGGGCAGTAACTTCTTCCAGAAACATATGCCCCCCGACCCTTCTCTTTGCCATAGTACAGTCCAAATCCACATGAAGATTCAGTACTGCATCATCATAAAACTTCAAGATCCCCTTAAACAGTAGGGGGTATTCTAGGAAGTTCCAGATTGTTCTGGCAAGACCAGATCTTCTAGTAAATTAGGACAGGGTCGGGGGTTAGGCAGTGCAATCCAGGCAATGAAGACAGATACCAAGGAAGACAATTACTTTACCTCCGTCAAAAGCTAAAGGTGGGACACACTAATGAGCACAGAGCAAGAACTTACTTAGTTCCTTCCTGTTATTTATTGCTAACAGCTCCTGTTTTCACCTATTTGAACCTAGCACTACCTGACAGCAAGCAAGCACGTTCTCTGTCCCTCAGACCCACTTCTTTTCCTCTCTGACAGCATGACCAACTCATACCAGGTTCTGTTAGTAATTAGTGACTTCAGTGGAGTTACACCAGCAGAGAATTTGGCCTGCTCCTTTAGACTTGCCAGTGCAGGCAGTGCTGGCTGACAGGAAGCAGGGAGGGGTGCAGAACAAGGGAGCACTCACTTCAGACACATCTGAGTGACCAATATTACTCTGAAGATAACTCCCCCTACTCTCCAGGCAGAGCCCAGTTGCTCTGTTAGGTGAACAAGCCCTGGGGGTTATATGTGAAAAGCAGCAGCTCCCTACACCAGATCCATCCCCCATAATTAGAAGCAGTAAAATTATCCAAAATCAGGAAAAGTAAAACACAAAAGACAGATGTTTCCATGCAGCTGCCCTCTCTGTTTCCCACAAGATGCTGATGGATACAAACACTGAGGCTGGACAGATCCTGGTTGGCTGCCTTCGTCCTTCCTAACAGAAAATTTAAAACAGCTGTACTAGATTTTATCATCTGCTCCTCTTAAATAACGAACTAGTTGGAAGAAAGGAAATTGATTTATTCATGTAATTCACTGTTGAAAAATGTTCACTGAGCTAACAAACCTGAGCTCTTAGCTCAAAACACCAGGGAGAAGGGAGCACTTCTGTTCTGAGTGGAAAGACTGCCTGGCTAGACACACGAGATAAGAAATGTGTTAGATGTATTAGTCCCACCACCTTAGACTCCTTTTAGTCTCCCCTGGTCGGCACTCTCTCCCCCACAGTTTTAGGCCTGGCTTCCTCCACCTTGCTCCAGGTAGAACCAGGTAGTCCAACCACTTAGATTGGATCTTGGAAATCCCTGGATCCCCAACATGTTAACCACATGGATCTGACAGTTTTGACAGGTGCATGAGTTTCCTTTCCAGAGCCTGGGGCAGCGTACCTTTGTAAGGACTCAGAGCATCGTTGTAACAAAGCATTCTTACGTCCTTCCTCAAAAGGTACAAAGCCTGTTGAGCAAAAGGTAAAAAAAACAATGGAATGCCTGCATCATTGTTATTGCTTATAGCTTTGTCAGCTCCCTCCAGCTAACCGGGTACATCTCCAGCTGGGACGCAGACGCCTTGCCCCTCCTGCTGTTTCTAATTCTCTGCTGCTTCTCAGGCTCCCAGCCTAATGAAGATCCCCACCCCACGCACAGTCCCTTCTGCAAGTGGAACCTTCTTAATTGGTTAGGAAATTTATGATCTCAGCCTTGGCAGCACAAGTCATGCTACCTTTATTGGGAGATGCTACTTGCTGGTGCCCTCAATAGGCTGTCTTGTTCATAGAGGCTTTGAAGGTGCATACCTGAGGCTGCTTCTGCAATTATGTCAACTACTGTCTACACCTTTTTTCAACTAACTTTGATTTACTTTGTGACGTTCAGGCAGGCTAATATCAGAGAGATACCACATGTCCCTCCAGTTACTTATAACAAACTCTGTGCAGTTCCCTCCCTTTCTCCACTTCCCTGAAAAGTGAGACATTTATGGCAGTGGGGTGGGAAGGGAAAGGAATCAGTTGATTTAGCAAAGCCGTTTGATGGGAATTATAATTTCATCATGGAACCAACAACTTTTCTTAATGCAGATTCTGCCAGAGAGTTCAACATAAGATTCAAACACAAGCGCAGCATTTTACAGAGCAGCTTTTTGCTTCATGTCAGTCTCTGCCACCTGCTCCCCACCAATCCATTATCCCATGGTCCCACTCCATCTCCTCCAATCACTTTAAATGGAAAAGAGCTGTGTGTGAAAGCACAGATAAGTGTTGGTTTCCATTTCTCAGAATGGGGAGGGGAGAGTTAGAAGCTAAGGTAGATTTTAAGATTAACAGAAGCAACTCAGTTCCTCAGGTAGATTCCCCATCACTGCTGATTCTTAAATCCAGCTTAGATGTTCTTCCCTAGGAGTCATGTTGGGGAAGGTTTATGGCCTGTGTTCTATAGGGGGGCAGAGCAGATGATGACAACAGTCCCTTCTGGCTTTGGAATCTAAAAGTCAGGAGGAGAAATGTCTTGTTTATATAAACTATGGTCCAACTGCAGCAAAGTGACCCAGGGCCAGAGCTGATGCTCAGACTCCTGTACAACCAGGTATGACTTAGCATCATGGCACCACCTGCTGGTCACTCAGGAATTAGGCCCCTGGAGCACCCTTTCCTGGCAGCACCTCCACAGCTGTTGCCTGACTTCTGTGCTCTGCCAGCTGATATCAGGACCCACATTTCCCCAAGACCGCAGTGCCCTTCCCTCAGGGTACTGCCCCATGACAGTGCCCCACACTCCTGGGGAGACCCAAACCCCTATACCCCCCTTGCCTCAATGATCCACTGCAAATCACCATCTAGCACCTCATCTCGGGGCAAACTGAAGTCTGCAAGGGCCACTCATCATTGCCCAGGGGGTGTGGACCTGCTGCTTTCTGCTGCCCTGGCTGCTCCCCTGAAGCCCTAGTACCCTCAGGCCTTGTCTCAGGCCCTGCAGCCTGGAAGTAGGATCAGGCCAGAGCTCCCCAGCACTGCCTGCCTTTCTCTAGCAGCATTCCCTCTCAGGAAGCCCCTGTCACTTCAACCCCTGCTCCTGCTCCACAGCTGGAGCAAAAGCCTCTTACTCCCCACTCAAGGAGCTCTCTAGTTGTACACACTCAGCTGAGCCCTAATTGGCTGCTATATACAATAGCCGCTCGCTCTTCAATCCCAGCCCTTTGCCAGGGCTGGGTTAACCCTTGCACAGCGAGTATGGGGCAGATGTCTCATCATACCCTGGTAAACAGAGGTTGTATAGAAGCTGCAATAAGCCCCCAAAGTGAATTTTGTAAGTTCAGGAGCAGCACAGTGTTGTGTATAAGGTACAAAAAAATGCCAATCACCACCCACCAGCATTAAGGCTACAGGCGCTCCGGCTATTTCAGAAATCCTGGAATCCTAGGGCTGAAAAGGACCACAGGAGGTCATCAAGTTCAGGCCACCTGCCTAAAGCAGGATCAACCCCAAGTTAATCATCCCAGCCAGGACTTTGTCAAGCCGGGACTTACAAACCTCTAGAGATGGAGATTCCACCACCTCTCTAGGTAACGTGTTCCAGGTCTTCACCACCCTCCCAGTGAAACAGATTTTCCTAATATCCAACCTAGACCTCGCCCACTATAACTTGAGACCATTGCTCCTTGTTCTGCTGTCCATCACTACTGAGAACAGCCTCTCTCCATCCTCTTTAGAGCCCCACTTCAGGAAGCTGAAGGTTGCTATCCCATTGCCCCTCACTCTTCTCTTCTTCAAACTAAATAAGCCCAAATCCCTCAGCCTCTCCTCATAGGTCACGTGCTCCAGCTCCCTAATCATTTTCATTGCCCTCTGCAATGCAACCACATTCTTTCTATACTGGGCGGCCCAGAACTGGATGGAGTACTCCAGAGTTAGCCTCACTAGTGCCAAATGCAGGAATATAGTTTCTCTAGATCTGCTGGAAATGCTTCTCCTTATGCACCCCAATATGCCATTAGCCTTCTTGGCTATGAGGGCACACTATTGACTCATATTCAGCCTTTCATCCACTGTAATCCCCAAGCTTTTCTGCCACACTGCTACTTTGCCAGTCGGTCCCCAGCCTGTAACAATGTTTGGGATTTTTCTGTCCTAAGTGCAGGACTCTCTACTTGTGTTTGTTGAACCTCATCAAATTACTTTTGGCCCAGTCCTCCAATTTATCCAGGCCCTATTCTGGACCTTTTCCCTACCCTCCAACATATCTACCCAGCTTGGTGTCATCTGTAAATGTGCTGAGGGCACAATCCATCCCCTCATCCAGGTCATTAACAAAGATGTTGAACAGTATGGGCCCTAGATCTGATGCTTGGGGCACTCCATTTGAAACAGACTCACATTGAACACCCCTGGGCAGCTCTGTGAGAGGCTACCAAGAATTACAGCAGACTTTGAAGATACTCTAATGTATGTCAGGTGCCTCTAAACAGGAAGAATCTGGAAGCCACAAAAAAGGTTGAAATCCACTTTTGATCCTCACCTTGACCCTGCTGTGTTTTCTGTCTCATCTTGCTACGTGGTACAAGTCAGACTATAGCCACAAGACACATGGGCCCAGTGCACAATGCCAGGATAACACCTTCATTTGTATTCCCATGAGAGGAGGGCCAACAGATTGCTAGGTCCCTGGGCAGGGTTGGAGAGGAGGGAGAAGAGGCAGCTCTGCACTCCTGGATGGGTACGGCCTTGGGCATATGAGGCAAGGCCAAGGGCAGCCAGCCCTCAAAGCTGCTGAGCATGCCTTGCGTTGGCTATTTGAAGGGCATGGGGCTCTGGCCACCAAGACTCTTGTGGTAGCAGCCTTCGCAGCTGGGAGCCCCAGGTCCTTTTGAAGCAATGGGCACCAGGGCAATTGCCCCCTTGACCTTCTCCTCCCGTCCCTGTTGGTGGGCCTGCCTATGAGTAATTATACTTTACAAATGAAGATCTTGGAATACCTTACAGTTAAGGAATGGAACCTCACACATTCCCTTGGGGCATGGAGGTAGCCCCATGGCACAGAGGAGAAGGCACAGAAATGTTAAGTGACTTGCATCAGTGAGTCAGTAGCAGAGATGCAAGAGAAATCTAGATCTTTTGACTTGCATTGCTTTGTCCTCATGGCAGCCCTTCTTCAGGTATTGTACAGAACATGCCTCTAAGGGCAGAAAGTGAATATAGTTCTAGTGAGACAATAATCCAGCCCTGGTTCTGATTTAGCCTCATACTTCACTGCTGGAGTTGCCTCCATGTCTGAAGAGAGATGACATGTCTGATATTGCAGATTCCTACACCCATGTCAGCTCCTATAACTTCAGTGGGACGACATGCTGGAAAAAGGGCCAGTCTGTGTGCACCCAGCTGTAGGATCATGCCTTATATAAGCTAGTACCATATTCCCAGAATGGCCACGGTATAGTCTTGTGCCTACGGATGATGGCGACTGTAACCCACACCTTTGTAACTTTCTTGGAACTGATTAGCCAGTCCCAGACAACAGCAGACTAGCCGGAATCCAGCAATAACCTGTTTCTACCTTTGTGTCCTGATCACGTACCTGCACGTACTTGGCACGTCAGTGCTACTTAGTGCCAAGCAATTATTTCTCGGTGTGGAAGACCCTCTGCTGGTAGAAACTAATGCCACAGCCAGAACTGGGATGGGATTTATCAGTGACTGTGAACATTAATGAGGGTGTGTGAACCAGCCTCAGACAGAGAAAAAGATCCCGGACTGAATTTCTATCCACATCAAGTGGCCTATGGATCTATGGACTCACTGACATTTTACCAGTTTAAACAGGTTAATTTAGTTAAGTAATTGTAAGGACATTGTGAGGACACTTCTTTTCATTTAAACTGCAGGACGTGCCTCCCTGGGGGGCGGGGGCGGGAAGGAATTCCAGGAGGAGTGGGTGCAAGGCAACCCAGCCCCTGCCCCCCCCATCATTCTCCCACCCCAAGAAAGAGACAGCCTTTGCTTCCAGCTCTCAGCCCCTGCCATTTCACATGGGCAACCTGGCGCAGCCACTATAAAAAAAAGCGGACAGTCAGCTAAGACGCACGTGGAGCAAGCTGCCTCCTGCAAGGGTGAGAGAGTGGGAGTGGTGGGGGGAAGGGGGAGTAGGATGGTGGTAGGTGGGGGGCTGGGGGTGCCTGGCTTAGGGAAGAAGGATGGGGTAAGAGCAGGGAGCTAGTGGGGCCTGGCTTCGGGGGTGGAGAGGGCGAGGCTCAGGCAGGCAGCTGGCCCCAGCAGTGTGGGGCTCAGGTGGGTGGCTGGCCATGGCAGTGCGGAACTCAGTCAGCTTGCGTGGGTAGCTCTGGCAGCACAGGGCTCAGGCACATGGGTGGCTGTCATGGGCAGCTCTGGCAGCTGGTACAGGGCTCAGGCAGCTGGCACTACACCAGGCAACCACAAGGGGCTAAGAAAAACTATCTATGCTTATTTTTAAATTTTTATATCAACTTTGTGTTTATTTTAAATTACAAATTTAATTTTTTGCTAAAGGGGGTTTGGATGATGGTAAAGAAGAAGAAGTGGGGTGGGAGGGTTTCTCAGAAATCAAAAGTGGGGGACATAATGCCGAAAAGTTTGGGGACCACTGATTTAAGAGCAGCTGACATTGATGTTGCTGAAGTCCGCATTCCTCACATCATAGTTTCAAAAAGATCAGGGTGAAAAAATTGCATTAACCACCCCATAGATATTCCACAGGAAAGACGCTGCAAGAGTTTTATTTCTTGTGTGCATTCTTGTCCAGCATATGGTTTCATACAGTTCTTTGAGCCTCCTGGTTTCACATCTGCCCCATCGCAAGGTTATGTACAATCCCAACCCATAATACATAAACTATTTTTTGACTGCAATAGGCTATAAAGATACTGGGAATTCATTCTGTAAGGTCTCCCAGTTGCCATATCTGTCACTCCTAATACAGTAAGCATAGCTAGAACTTGATAAATACAGAACAGGTTCCACAAATACATCTTCAAGGGCTGGGGTGTGTGTTTAGTTTACTTTGGCTGTTTGTGTCCTTTTTCATGCTCAGTGTCTATGAATGCTGAAAACATGACATTTAAGGGGAAGCTGAAGAATCTTCACAAAGAAAATCAGGAAAGTGGGTTTTCATGCTAAGACCGTGATTCTAACAAAGTTACTCTTCTCAAATCAGAGAATACATAGTCAGCGTGTGTTTTCAAAACCAACAAATGCTTCAAAACTACAAGTTTTGAAAGTCAAGTACTCCCAATTAGCAGCTTGCAAATTATATACAGCCCAAGAATTACTAATAAAATATTTGGTGACCTCATGATTTCCTTATGTAAAGTTCACCCACAGAAAGAGATTAATTTAAATCAAATAAGTTAAAGATACAAATGATTTGCCCTACATCCATGTTCCCACTGGATGCACTTTGTGCAAGGACTATGTGCTAAATCTGGAATTGACTCCGGATACATTTCTTGAAAGGAGGGAAGGTCTGAACTGGAATTCTGTGCTCATCTCACATGGACTGTGGGGAAACATCTGCAGCCAGGAGGATCAATGGGCTTGCTGGGTCCCTGAGCAAAGTGGCGGGGGAGGGTGTGCAGCTCTGCAGCCTCAGAACCCAGCCCAGCCCTCAGCACTGCACGACCATGTTACCGGGGACTCCAATAGGAACTTAAAGAACCTGGGTCTCTGGCTGCTGTTGCAGTAGCTCCCTTTGGCTCCCATGGCACTTGCTTCCTTTAACCCCCTCATCTTCCCCCCATTGGCAAGCCTTCCAGCAGCACAGAAGGGAAGGGAAGCCTATGACCTGAGAAAGCAATCTATATGTTAGGGCAGCAGGTTTTGCTCTTTGTAACAAAAAAAGGACTTCCACACAAAATAAAGCTAAATTAAGTTTCCTATGTGCCCTTCTGATCCTGGGCTGCCCAGGGCCCCTGGTATACCTTACGCAGTATGCTCAGCCAGTGGGTTGAAGGAAAGAACAAATTTAAAATATTTCTCCATCAGACAGTTGGCATTATTAACAGCAGCTGAAGGGAATCCCATCACTTATTCTTTGTCTGGAAAAATGGTGGGTACAACTGAGGCCCTTAAGGTTGAGCAGCAAAGCGAGAACAAATGAGGACAAGCTTCATCCAAAATAAAAGAGGGAGATGGAAGAAAATTCAGTTACAGCTTTTCTGTAGTTTTTCCATCACTGTTTTAGTCTGCCTGTATAGGCCAAAAAGAGAGAAACCCACCAAACACACATAACACAGCAAATATTTTACACCTCAAACAAGTGTATCTCAGAATCCTGCTGAAATAGATGTTGCAGCACATAAACTTGGGAATTTCAGAGAACCATAACCGCAGCTTTTGGGCAGACACCCTGCAACGTGCATAAAACGTTACCTTCTCACCAGACAACTCCAATGAAATCACAGATTGTTTCTTTGTAGTCACTAGGAAAAAGAACTCAAATAGCCCCATATCTCCTGTACATGTGAGCAAGTGGGTCACCACAGGCATGTTTTCTGAGACTGTCAGCAGTTGCAAACATTTTGGACACATACATAAAAGCTGACAGAAAATCTGATTTACAACAGGATTTTAAAAGACAGTTAGGTTCTAGGGTACGTGTCCCATATGTCCATAACAAAAGTATTACTTACTAGTAACATCAGCAGCAAAGAAATACATTCTCACATTCTAGCACACAAGAGAAAACCCTGCAATTACAATGAGGCCAAACAAAATCTGATACATACATGAACTGGAAAACATCACAGCATGGTCCCTAAGCCCGTGCAAGGAACAGTGGGCCTCAGCCAATGGCCTACTTGTAACATGCAAGGAAAAGAAGAACAATAACAACAACCACAAGCTAATACTGTATTATAATAAAACTATAAAGATGTCAGTCTCTTTTAGAGACATAATAAAGACCTGCACACTAAGCCATATATAAAAGTTTGGACCCAAATGTCTGTGTACATCATTGTAAAAACTCCATACTAGCTACTTATAGTTCATTAGCCTGTTACACCAAATACCTATTTTCTTACCTGTATATAACAATACTGTGACTGACTCACCCTTGGGCTCCCAGAAAACACTACAGTGTTGCTAGTCAAATGCAAAAGACCAAGTGGTTTGCATTTGGCAGTCACCCCGTTCAGGTGAGGCGCCACTCCCTGCTGTGTTACTCAGCACCACCAGGTGGGTCAAATGAAATAATAGTCCCACATCATGCTGGCCTCCTGTCAAGGAGGCAACAGCCTTTAGTCACTTCCTATCCTTAGTCTCAGTGACAGATAGATCTGCCCTTCTTTCCAGACAGCTCTCAGCTGAGCTGAAGTCTCTCCTTTTAACTGGGCACCTATTGCAGGTGGAAAGGGCTGGGCCTGGCAAGGGTGAGCTCATATATTCTGTCACAACTATCCTACCTCAGACCTGTGTCTACACCTGTTTCTTTTATGTGCATATCAATTTTGACTTATGTGTCTGCCTGTAAATAAGCCCTCTAAAGCTCCAATGGTTTTAGAAAAATGATAGGAAAATACAGTGCTACACATTAGAGGGCAAGAGGTGTCCCACAACTCTATTAAGCTTAGGGTGACCATATTTCCCTATGCCAAATAGGGGATGCCCTTTGGGGGGCAGGTCTTCCAGCTGTGGCTTCCAAGCAGGTGCAGCTCCCTGGCTGCCCCATGCCATGGGATGCCAGAACGGGGCTGCCATCCCATGAGGGAGCTCCCTGGTTGCAGGGGTGGTTGCCCTGCAGAAGGGAGAGGAGGGTTTTGCTGGCTGCCCCACACTGCCAGGCTCAGGGAACAGGGCTGCCATATTGCAGGGATGCTCCCTGGCTCCAGCGGTGGCTGCTCTGTGGAGAGGAGGGGGGCAGGCGGGTGTTCCCTGGCTGTAGGGCATGGCTGTGACTCCTAGCTGCCCTCTGCCTCTGGGTGCCAATAATGGGGCTGCTGCCCTTTGGGGGACCTCCCGGCTGCCCCATGCTTCAGGACACTGGCAATGGGGCTGCCACCTTGCAGGAGAGCTCTGTGGCTGCCCCATGCCTTGGGGTGCCAGCAATGGTGCTGCCACACTGCAGGAGAGCTCCCCAGCTGCAGGGACTCCCTCGCTGCAGAGGCTGCTGCCGCACAGCGTGGGGAAGGCAAGCACAGGAGGCTGTCCTGTGGCAGGGACTGGACTACCTCCCTGCAGTGATGGGGCACCAGGTCCCCCTTAAAATCTTAGAGGTGGGGACAAAACACACTACCCTACCCGCTCACACACCCTGCCTTACCTCTATGGCAGTGCCACTGGCTCCTTCTCCTGCTGTTGCCTGTACTGGCCGGTCAGTCTGTGCTGCACATACTGTCCAGCCAGCTCCTGATTGATTATACCTGCAGCTGTGCTGACTTGGGGAAAGGGCAGCTCAGTAGGAGGAGTGCATATACAGGACAATTAGCTTTTTTGTTAAAAAAAAAAAAAAAAAAAGGCGGGACACCTGCCTGAAATACGGGACTGTCTCTGTGAAAACAGGACTGATGGTCACCCTAATTCCGCTATCATTTTTGTGTGTCTCCCAGTAGGAAAGTGTTACTTTCTTTCAGCCTGCACATCACAAAAAGACAGCCCGCAGTTTAGAGAGCACCTATAAAAGTAATGCATACCGACTGGCAAAGGAAAAACTAAAAAAAGAAAAGTTACAGGAGTGGCAACACAACTTTGCACATTTGCAAATGTTTGATACTCAGCTGCACGTCCAGTCGACGACTTGTGTTTGCCAAATCCCAAATGGATGAATGACATTCACTTGTCCTGAAATGTTTTCCCCACATGGCACAGCCCCAGAGCCTCTGGTGGATCTGTTCACAGAATACTAGTCACCCACAGCAGGGCCAACAGTCACCCCAGGCCCCAGGGTAACTTGTGGGGGGGGGCCCAACTCCGTGTCCCGGCATAGGCAGTCAGCCCTTAGCACCGCCCCGACTGCGTCACTGCACCATTCTTCCATGCCCCTTAGAAACACCAGGCTATGGGGCAATTGCCCCTTTTGCCCCTCCTGCTCACACATGACATTAGGGCAAGTTTGTCTTTTATCTTTCAGGAGTTGTGGGCACAGGTGTCTTAGAGCCTATGGTCACATGTACGAATGTGTGTACTCTATATGTACACATGGGGGAGGCGTGACTGAAAAGATTTCAAGGGCAACCACACCCATGTAACTCCATGCAGAATGTGGTCCTCCTACCTTGTGTATGTCTGTCTGTCTGTCCGTCCATCTTTGTCTGGGATTGTATATGGGGTGGCTACACGCATTATAGAATCACAAGCATTTTAGGTTCATGTGAATAGAAATCAGATTGGAACCTGAAAAAGATGCACTCATGGAATTCTTTCTTCCTCAGTGGTGAAATATCATGCAAGATGCAACAATTAAGGCCTGCAGTTTTCCAACAGCGGGGCAAGGTAGGCCGAACACCACGCCTGGAAATTAATTATTCTCTTATCTCATCCCAGGGTCTTCCAATGATTTTACTTTGGGGGTGTTGCATACTGTTACCCACACCACTCCCTATTTTCCTCCACTGTTCAATCATCATATACTTGATTACATTCATTTACCTGTGGCTGGTGAAATTCAGCTCTCAGAAACAATCCCCAAAGGTAACAGCGGGCTTTTGAATAAAGTATACGACCCCCAGCAGAAGACTGTTAAGTAAACTCTGACTTTCCAACTTTTGATCCAAATCTTTCCCACACAGGCATCTTGCACCTGGTTTTCTTCCAGGAATATATTTATGGGATGGTTTAAAATAATACCATTTTGAAATTTCAGAACAGTTTAGTTTGTGCTTCAGATTAAAATGCCTAATCCAGCATTCCCTCGTCTGGCAACAGCTGCCATCCGGCAGGACCATGGATTTTGCAGGACCAGACAGTCTGGAGGCTGGGAGGAGGGACCAGCAAGAACAGCAGCAGGCACCCGGGGCAGGGCAGGGCAGGGCAGCCACAGCTGGTCTGGTGGAAAGGAGGGGGGCAACAGCCAAAGAGTAGTGGCCCAGGCTGGTAAGAGGCCAGGTGGGAAGCTGTGGCCCACATAAGCCACTGCCAGGGTTGCACAGAAAGCCCCTGACCGGGGAGCAGCAGCTCACTATCCCCATGGCCAGGCAAAAAGCCACAGCCCCAGGAAACCGCATTTGGGGCTGGGCAGGAAGCTACACCCCCAAGGAGGCTGGCGAGAGGTGGCTGGGGCTAGGGGCCACTGGCTGGGGTACCTGGCAGGTACAGAGAGGGATCAGAAAGCCACAGCAACAGCAGGGAGGGGAGTCAAGGAGCTGGGGCTGAAGCCAGAATTAACCACCCTGGTCTGGTAATATCTCTGGTCCAGAATCACTTAGGGCTTGAGGGTGCCAGACCAGAGAGGCTGAACCTGCAGTGATAAAAATAAACATACATGCACATCCAAGGGGTATGTGCTCAGTCACCCATTTCTGGGACAAAGTGTAGTGCTTGTATCTTCATAAATTGCTCCATGGCACAGGACTTGAGTTTCACCCACAATGTGCTTGCTGCAAAAGTACTAGGAACACAGCTATTACATGCTCACCAGAGAAGTAGGACTTGCCGATGACAATGGCATTTGAGTTCCCCTCTCTCTCTTTGGTATAATGTTTTTGAAGATTAAATAAAAAGATGAAAGGGAGGGAGGGTACAATTCCATTAGATGCCATTTTTTTTTGCTCTAGAGGCACTTTTGCATGTTACCACTTGCCTGCAGGCAATGATAAAGCTACTGATAAAATTTTAAAAGGCTGTCTTTGAACCAAAGGAGAGCTGGAGCAAGAGGAGATATATTATTTAAGTGAGGGACTGTGTGTTTTCCACCAGAACAGTGGCTGTGGGATTGCTGGGCTGCACACACACTGCAACAGAGCCAAAGAAGCTAGGGCCCAGGGACCAGCATTACACCATAATATAGGCTTGAATCACCCATTTATTGCACTCTCTGATTGTAGCTATAATAAGGCACGGTTTTACAGTTGATATTCTGGAAGGGAATAATATTGTTAATGGCAAGCTGAGAATCCTGCAGTGGAATGGGGCTCACCTAAGTTTCTTGCCTCATCCATCAGACTAAGTAGGTTTTACACATAAAAATACAGATCACATGGTGCTAGAAAAGGATGCAGTTGTAAACGTCTCAATTTCAGTTCAGTGGATAAAAGTTCATACCCTAAGGAGTAGGAATTCTTGGGCCAAAATGGCTAACAACAAATTTGGGAAGTTCATCTATGTGGGTGGCTATACTTTGGCTATGCTAATGACACTGATCAGGTGCTCTACTGTAGGTGGGTTTTCAGCACCCAGGTTTTCTAAGCCATTGTGGAAAAAACAAAATTATAATTCTAAAAGGATTTCCACTGGCTGAAAGCCTGGGAGTAAAGTGAATGACAAAATTTCCAGAACATGTTCCAGTTTGTTTTACTAACTTCAAAATGTCTTTGAAATTTTGAAACTGAAAAAAAACATTGGCCATCTCTAGTTCAAAGGTATAAACCACTTACATTCAAAACTCAATTGCCAGTGGGAAAAGGTACCATGTGAACATTCTGGCTATGTCAAGTAAGTATAACAGTAAGTTGACAAAACATAGCAGTTTTGTTGACAGCTGTGCCCCACTCGCCACGAGGAAGAATGCCTCTGTCGAGATCTCTGTCAACAAAGGCGGGTGTGGACATTCTGGGGGGACTTCTGTCAACAGAAAAGAGGCCTCCAGGATGCCACACAGGTGTCCTAGTGGACTTTCTGTCCACAGCAATCAACACTCTATGGTTCCTTACCCTGGGCCTTCTTAGAGCCACAGAGAGCCCAGGGACGCCATGGCAAGAAGCCAAGAGTGGCAGCAGCTGCACAGCATGCAACTGTCCCCTAACGCCCTCACAGCCACACCTAATCACAGATGGCAAAACAACAGGCGCCTTGTGATGCCGCTGGGCCCTTGCAGGAGCAGCCCCAGAGGTCCCAGGATCCTCACCAGGGCACCAAGAGATGTGCCCCATCCTGGTCCGTGGGCTAAGGAGGAGACACTGCAGGACCCCAGAGCCAGGCAGCACCACGAAGACATTTACAGCTGCAAGGCCGAGGCCCTTACCAAATGGAGCCACTCCTGTTGCACCCTTGAGCGAGTCCAGGTCGAGGTAAAGGAACTGCGGCAGGTGTATGTCCAGGCCTGTGCCACTGTGGGCCACTCAGGGGCAGAACTGGCCACATGCCTTTACTACCAGGAGCTTCACCAGATCCTGTGGTGGGCAGGGGAACACATCACCCATGGCCTAAGCCTGGATTCGGGGCTCCATGTGCCCTGTGTCGAGCATGAGCCAGAGGCGGAGGAAGAGCCACAGGAAGGGCTCGAGTCAGAGACCAGCAGCCTGGTTGTTGCCCTGGACACAGTCCTTGGCAGCCAGGGTGCCTCCCAGGCTTCCTCAGACCTTGATGAAGGTTCTTCAGGTGACTGACCCATTCGTCACACACCCCAGAACGTGGGCGGCAGGCACAGACAGGGTGGGATGCAAGCGTCACTCACCCAGGACCCCGCGCTATGATCCCAGCACAGAGAACAGGGTGCAGAAGTAGTGTGCACACCCTGGACCCAAGAGACAGACCTGGGGCGCGGGTGACATTCTGCTGCCAGACTTACGGGAACACTGGCATGAACCTGGGCACCTCCAGGGGTGCCACACCCAGCACACGGACCTGCCTGCCCATGCGTGGCAGCACCCATTCCCATGGGCAGTGGTGCAAGGCTCAGGTGCATGATGGGCCCCACAGAGGGCCAGGCTGCACCTGGCTCCCCCCGTCACCCATGAGGGGACCCCTCTGTGGCTGGACACCCCCTTGGCTGCCAGCCCATTGACTGGTGGGGGTGTGTGGCAGAGTCAGCACAGTTCTGTATGCAACTCAGAGTCCCTCTGTGGCAAGGCCCACTGTGCAAGCCACACATGCCTTTGCTCCTGGGACATCCCCACTCCTTGACGTGAGGGGTGTTGGTCGCTGCTCATGGGGTGGAGGGCACACCCTCAGCAGCTGTGTTGCATGAATGACTCACCATCTCTCCCTCCTTGTGTTCTGTACAACTGGGCCAGCACCAACTGAGGGCCAGGCCACCCCACGATGACACCACACCACCCCCAGAGCCAGAGGTAGAGGCTGAGGGTCTACAAGGACATCATGTGGGAGCATGTCATGGTCCTTAAGGAAATCCAGGAGATCCTCACCTACCACATCCACAAGGATGTGGAGTGGCGGTCACAGGTGTGGGACCAGCTAATGTCCCACTGTGATGCTGTAACCATGGTGTGGCAGGACATGCTGGCCCAGCCACCCACTGCTGCCCCCACTGCCCTACACCTGCCTGCCCTCCTGCAAGGCATCCTTGACCCCCATCTGCTCCCCTGGGTGATGGCCGTTCCCCCTCCCCCTGACCCCACTTCCTTCCAGATCCACAGTTCATACTGATGGGCCTGGCAGATGGTGGCTGTAGCTGGCTGCTCATAGGCTCACCCCTCCATGCCGGTGGCCACCCCCCAACCTTAAGAAGACGACCTTCCCCTTTCCCTCCATGATGTTGTGCAGGATACAACAAGCTCCCACAAGCTTGGGGGTGTTGCACTCCCCCATGTCAGGGCAGGTGCACAGGCACCTGAACTAGGCCTTGAGGTGGCAGAAAGTGCACTTGGGCTGCATCCTGGTGCAGTTCAGGTGCTCATTGAATTGTTCCCTGCTGGGGTCCAGCTGTCCCGTATACAGCTTCATCAGCCACGGCCTGAGGCAGAAGGCCACATCCCCCATGACGCAGGCTGGCATCTGCATGTCCCCAGTTGCCAGCTCATGGCAGGCAACAAATGCACCCACCTCCAGCTGCCAGCACAGGCTGGAATTGCAGAACACATTGGCATCATGCACCCTGCCCAACCTCCCAATGTAAATGTCTGTGAACTACCCAGCGGTCAACCAGGGCCTGCAGCACCCTGGAGAAATAGCCCTTCCTGTTGATGAACATGGCTGCACAATGTTCTGGTGCGTGGCTCCGGATGTAGGTCCTATTGATGGCTCTGACACAGTTTGGAAACCCCAGGGCAGCAAATCCGACCATAACCTGGTCAAAGTCCCCAGATGGATGACCCTCCGCAACAGTATCAAGTTAATGGCCATCATGACCTGCAGAGGGAGGTGAATGACCACACATAACAGGGGCTGAGGGAAGGAGTACTGGGCCCTTGGGAGGTCACTGTCCTTTTCCCCTCTGCTCTCCGGGAGAGCCCCCCCCGTGAGGCTGCCTCCCTCCCCCCGCACCGCAGCAGCAGCAGGGCTGTGTTACAGTGGGATGATATGATCCACCAGGAATGGGGCTTCTCCCGCACCTCAAGTTCACCCCTCACAGCCCCCAACCCCAGTTCCCAAGGGTCCCCCTTTGGCAAGACAGTTTCCATCCCCAGTGCAGGGACCACAGCCTGAGATTACATTATCTTCATCAGGATGGCCCTGATGATGGACTTCCCCACAGCAAACTGGTTTCCCACCAGCTGGTAGCTGTTGGGGATGGCAAGCTTCCAGAAGGTAATTGCAACCCTCTTCCCCACAGGGATGGTGGGTTGCAGCTGGGCGTCGCATCTCCAGGAGGTGGGGGCAAGTCATTCACAGAGCTCCAAGAAGGTGGCCTTCTGCATGTGGAAATTGTGGAGCCACAGCTGGTCTTCCCACTGCTCCATGACTAGCTGGTCACACCAGTCCAAACAGATGAGGTGCCTCCAGAACCATCTGGGTACAGTGGGGGGTGGTTGCACGGGTGTAGCTCCTGCAGCCAGGACAATGGTCCTGAAGATGATCTCAGAGTCAACCTTGTGGAGGAACAGGAAAGCTGCTGCCAGAAAGTTCAACACAAGATGCAGCAGGTCGGTGTGGGGCCATCACCAACCCAGGGGCAGCTCAGGCTGCATGGCCCCCAGGTACCAGCTGTGTCACTCGTAAACACAGGGCAAGCACAGTGGGCACTGCAAGAACTTTGCTGTCCCTCACAGGGAAAGTCGGGCCTGCAGCAGGGGCAGGGAACAGCTGCCTGGAAGGTTCCCTTTAAGTGTGTGTCTCCACAGGGCTCCGGCACCAGCGCTCAGAAAAAAATGGTGACATGCAACTCTGGCGGATGTGGTTCCGGATGGCTGGTCTGCTGAGAGAGTGCGTGGGCTGTCCAGGCGCTCTGTCAGGAGAGCGGAGTGCTCTTTTGAGGTGCTTTGTTGTCCGGACATGCTCTGTCAATAGCAGCTTTGTCACAAGATACCTTCCGACAAAAGCTTCTGTCGACAAGACCCTACAGTCCAGATATACCCTCAGTGATATGGGAAAGTGGCCTGCTCTGGTTTCTGAAACATTTCTTTTGGAGGAGGAATGGGAGTGGGGAGTTGGTCTCATTTTGCAGACAGAAAAATAGTTCTGATATTGTTGTCATCTTGATTATCATCTGAACTAAAAAGGAGCATGGTAGAATGTTATTGTTCCATTATCATTTCTCCAGAGTTGTTCTTCAATGCAACAACTACTAAGAATCCTTTCCACTCTGGTAAATGCTGTATTTTCCTGGGCAACCACAAAGAGACTCCACTGAAAGAACTAGGAAATACACTTTTTAAACAACTGCTGATATCTCAGGGGAAATTTTTTACATTTAGAAGGAACTCTCCCTGCACGCAGTATATTTTCTGCAGTTCTTAAACTCACCTTAGTATACAGGAATATTTGCATAAAAGTATCATTTTAATAGTTTCTTGTGGCTGACTTACAATATATTTTTAAATTTTAGTTATATGCTGAATATCCCAGCTTGCTGGATTAAGAAGAGACTTCAGCACATAACTGACTGCAAACTTTTTCTTTTCATGATAGGTCACATAACTGTCTGGATCTCCAGATGCTATTGAGAATGACACTCCTGGATGCTTTAACCTGTTGTCATTATGACTCCCTTAAGCCAAGGAGTTTTTGGTTTTTTGTTTTGTTGTTTTTTTTTTGGTTTTTAATTAAGGAAAAGGCAAGTGACCTTTTTAATGCTTTAATTATTTGAGATTCTAAAATATGCTTCTCCTTCCTCCCTATCTGTATGCACTTTAAGAAAGGTAACAAGTGTTACACTTATTATTAGCAGATATACACAGGCTTTCCCAATGCTTTAACTGAAGTAGTTTTTTGAAAATAAATGAAAAATGTACACGCTTTTTTCATTGATGGTATTTTTAAAAAATAATGAAAAATAAAGGCTGAGTGAGGGTTTAGGGGTGGGGAGGGGCAGAGGGTTCATGTGGGCTCGAGGCAGGTGGTTCAGAAGTTAGGGCAGGGGTTTCATGACAGGGGTCTGGGAGGTGGCGAGAGGTTACCAAGGGTGACACTGCTACTGCAGCAGCTCCTCCTAGAGGTCCTGGGCTGCACTCCCCATCCAGTGACTTCTCCTGGGAGGGTGGGATCTGGGGCTGTGTCTTGTTGGGTGGGAGCTGGGGCTATGCAATGTGGACCTGGACTCCAGCTACCCCCCGCCTCCACCCAGCCTGCAGGGACCAGCACTTTGGGGATGTAGAATCATAGGGCTAAAAGGGACATCAGGAGGTGATCGAGTCCAAGCAGGATCAACCCAAACTAAATCATCCCAGCCAGAATTTTGTCAAGCCAGGACTTAAAAACTTCTGGGGATGGAGATTCCACCACCTCTCTAGGTAGTGCGTTCCAGTGCTTCACTACCCTCCTAATGAAGTAGTTTTTCCTAGTATCCAGAGAACACCTCTTTAGAGCACCTCTCCCCATTCAGGAAGTTGAAGGCTGCTATCAAATTGCCCCTCACTCTTCTCTTCTGCAAACTAAATAAGCCCAAATTCTCTCAGCCTCCCCTCATAGGTCATGTAGTCCAGCCCCCTAATTATTTTTGTTGCCCTCCACTGGACCACTGCAATGCATCCACACTCCTTCTATATTGGTGGGGATGGGGGCAGAACTAGATGCAATACTTCAGATGTGACCCTACTAGTGCCAGATGAAGAGGAATAACAACTTCTCTAGATCTTCTGGAAATGCTCCTCCTAAGGCACCCCAATATGCCATTAGTCTTCTTGGCTACAAGGGCACACTTGATTCATATCCAGTCTCTTGTCCACTGCAATCCCAGGTCCTTTTCTGCTGCACTGATACTTAGCCAGTCAGTCCCCAGCCTGTGACAATACTTGGGATTCTTCCATCCCAAGTGCACGACTCTGCACTTGTCCTTGTTGAACCTCATGAGATTTCTTTTGGCCCAATCCAGCTGATCTCCTGCAGTCTACCTCCCTCTCCAGTTGCCCTCCCACTGCAGCTCCAGGACAAAACTTCTAGCATCTCGGAACTTTAATGACAGTCATGCACGAAACTCAAGCAGAGAAAGCTATGTTTGTTCCTAAACATGGTTCTGTTACTCTGGAGATGGAAAGCTACATCTAAAGCTATCAGCAGGAGGGTGTGAATATGAGTGAACAAGTCAAGGGGCATCATACATGTAGCAAACATGAGTGGATCAGCAGAAGTGATGTAGTTTACTCTAACAGACTATTTAGACTCAGAGGCTGTGTCTACACTAAGGAGGTTTGTCGACAGAAGGGGCCTTCTGTTGACATAACTCAGGCAGCATCTACACACAAAGTGTTTTGTTGACAGAGTCTCAAAAGAACTCTGCATTTGTCTCAACAGAGTTATCCCTCAAAAATTTGAGGAGTAACACATCTGTCAACAGAGTTCTGTCAACAGAAGTGTAGGGTAGACACTTCTGTCAACAGAGAGGTCTTCTGGTGCCCTGTTTGCAGAGCTCCCGGTCAACCATTCTGTCAACAGAGGGCAGGGCAGTCTGGCTGCTCACTGTTGACAGAGCAGATTGCTCTGTTGATCTGCTTTTGTGTGTTTGTTTCTGCCGACACAATTCTGTCAACAGACATTACTGTGGACAGATGCTTCTAATATAGATGTAGCCAGGTGCTTCTTGATCAGGCCCTGTTACCAATATAAAGAGCCTTCACTGACTGAGTTGTTCAACCATCCAGGGAATTCTGCAGACCTGAAATTTCACAGAAGCTCTAGGAGGGAGGAAGAAGCCTTTTCTTCACCTCCTACACAGCCACTGCTTGAGACTTTAACCAGGTTTTACGCCATGATCAGTCAGGGCCAGAACTAGCCTTCCATCATGGTGGCTCCATCCATCCATCCTCCTTTCCCATTCACCAACTGACTTTGAGGGGGTCACACTATTAATGGCCATGGGAAAAGCAAGTTGACTGTGTTTTATCTGACCAGCAATGGAGTACCTAATATCATGGTCACTCTTCTTTGGAGTCCTCAGAAACTGAACATATGATACCATAATGAACCACTGCTTTAAAAGTAATAATTAAACATCATTGCAAAACTGCAAGCTGTGGTAAACAATGGGATTTATTATACTAGGCCCTTCAATCCTTCCCACCCCGCAAAGGCCCAGGCCATGTTCCAGGGAATTTCCATGCTCTTACAAAGCAGAATGATTGGAGAAGCAGCTGCCAGCCTATAATTTCAGGAGAAATGAGACAAAATAGTGATAAGTTGAAACAATAACCTTCAGTGAAATCTGCCATTAATTAATGTACCACCTTTGACCCTGAAGGACACCAGGAAATTATGCAGAGGTATCACTTCATCAGCCAATAAAACATTCTCTTCCAAGGTGACTCCCAGGGACTTTGTGAGGGCATACAATGAGACTAGGTTCCACTTGAGCAAGAGAGGTAGAAAAGAGTAAAGAATCTCATTATAACTTCTTGACAAAACAGACAGGTAAACCGTAGCCACCCCACAGTGGCATTTAGAAACATAGTTTTGAAAAATCTCTACCCATAAAACAATTTGTCCAGGACACTGGAGCCCATGCCTCTCTCCTCCTGTGAAAACTACCCTGGGATTTACTGTAAACAGATGCCAGAAGATATTTAATAACTGTAAGTGGCCAGGGCTTCTATTTTATGTCTTATCCAAAATACTACCCAATGTCTTCAACAGAATTGTGCCTCTAGAACACGGGTGCCCAACCTTTTGGCTTGCCTGGGCTGCATTGAGTGAAGAGGAATTGTCTTGGCCGCATATAAAATATATAATATAGTTACTGTATATAAATCACATAATAATGTTAAAAGTTTACGATCTTGTGGGGCCGCATTACTAGCTGTCCAGGGCCGTGGGTTGGACACGCCTGCTCTAGAATCATAATGGACATCCATTTTAGAAGTGACTCTGAGGGAGGATGACAGTAAGTCACCAAACACCAAATCTGGCAGCACATTTGCTTTTTGTCAAGAACATCCCACCCCAGAATAAACCAGGCCTGACTGCTTAGCTCATAAACACTGATCAGACGACATTCTGAAGCAGCACACAGGAAGATCTTTAAAATTAAGATATATTAATGAAAGACCCACTTACCCTGGCTATTTGGAGCCATCTGCATATCATCATACAGTTAATTTATTTTTAAAAATTACTGTAGAATAGGGTCACTTTTAAGCAACTCCTAAGCTATTTTCATGCAAATGCTTGTGTATGTAAATGACAGAACAAAATAATGGGAACTTGCAATATGGAAGGAAAATCCATTCTAAGAAGAAAGTTGGTGCATGAGCGATCAGCAGCTATTATTTCAGTAGCTTCAGTCTGTTGTTACAAGTGTGAAAGAAGAGAGAAAAAAATGGCTACTCACAAAGCAGCTGATCATGTGACTCCAAAACAATTGTATTTAACTAAAGTTAATCATATGGCCTCAGTTTTACTGCAGCTGCCTAAAGACTGCCTGAGGATCCAGCCCATGAGATGCTAGATTCTCACTTATCTCCGCTTCAATAAACAGATCATACTTCCAGGGCACTTGCAATACCATGGTTAATTAAATCAATAAACCACAAGTTGAAAGTCTGGCCCTATGCTGCATTTTTACTAACATGTTGTTTAGGACGCAGCATTAACAGCTGTTATTGTATCTGTGTGGGGGAGGGCAGGCAAGAAGATACAGGGAGAAGAAAGAAAGGAGCTGCTTGATGAACAGCACAAATCAACTGCTTTTCAATTAAAAGTTCAAATAAAAGTGAAATGATTTTAGCGCTCAGCCTCCAAAATCCCAATATTTTTAAATAACACAGGTACCTGGCCATTCTGTAGATCCATTAAATAAACTTCACTTGTTTTAAGCGAAACTGAATCATGTTTATTTAACAAGCTCTGCTTCACACAGGGAGCTATATTCACAATATATAAGTGCTGTGTAGTGATGCTGGTAGAGGATATGTCCGCTCAGACTACAAAATCACTGCAGCAGTTTTGCTCCAGGATCAGAGATTTTGGCAGTATAAACAGCATCCATGAGAGTCAAACTGAGGTTCATGCCTTCCAGCCCCAGCTATGTAGTGATTGCATATGTTACAGGGCAAACTGCCCTGGAGATCCCTTTTACCCCTTACCATGTGATTCTACCATTCTAGGGCTGGATCTTTGGCTGGTAGCCCCCCACGTCTCCCACCTGTATTAACATGGCAGTTGGCACTTATAAGGCCCCTCCAGGATACTGTGATTAGTGAGTTGATGAAAGTGACTCAAAGAGTCTCCAAAACAAGGCATTCATTCACCAAGAGGTACAAAGCACATAAAGCAAAGGGTACAAAGATCTACCTCTACCTGCTGGAATCAGACATTTCCTGGACACTACAGTACAAATCAAGGATGGCCTGATCAGTACCACACTCTACCAGAAACCCACTGACCGCTATATGTACCAACATGCTTCTACCTTTAATCCTACACACACAACAAGATCCATTTGTTTACAGTCAAGCCCTTAGGTACAATCACATTTGCTCTGATCCTACTAACAGAGACCAAAAACTACAAGATCGCTAATGAACATTCATAAACCTAAATTACCCACCAGGAGAAGTAAAAAAAACCAAATTGACAGGGCCAGATGAATACCCAGAAACCAGCTACTTCGAGATAGGCCCATGAAAACCAACATCAGAACTCCACTGGTCATTATGCCCCCAACTCAAACCACTGCAACACATCATTAAAAACCTACAACCCATCCTTAATCAGGATGCCACACTCCAGAAGGCCCTAGGTGACAGGCCTGTTCTCTCCTACACACAACTGCCCAACCTTATGAGGAGTCTCACCAGCAACCACAGGCTATACCACAATAACACCAATCCTGGAACTTTTCCTTGCAACAAGCCTTGTTGCCAGCTTTGTCCACATATCTATTCTGGAGATACCATCACTGGACCTAACCAGGTTATTCACAGAATCACGGGCATATTCTCATGTGCATCTGCTAACATCATATATGCCATCATGTGCCAACAATGCCCACATACTTTGTATATAGGACAAACGGTAAACACCACTTCGACAAAGAATGAATGGACACAAAATAGACATCGAAAAGCTCTTCACTCACAAGCCTGTCAGCCAGCACTTTAATAGAGTGGGCCATTCTGTTAATGACCTGAAAGTCCGTGTTTTACTGAAAAGGAACTTTACAAAGAGAAAGCGCCGAGCTTTCTTTTATATTCAAATTCTACTCATTAGCACATGGTTTGAACCAGGACACCAATTACCTGGACCATTATATGGACACTTTTACACATTTAGTTTTATCTGACTCTTGGCTTCCCCACCTCCTACTGCCCCTCTGCTCTTCTGATTTGCCCACCTTGAGTGCAATTTTTCTCATTTGTCAACATTGATAACTATGTTTGGTTCTCTGTGCCTTAAATATTGAGTCTGTTCTGGTATGGCTATGGTGTGAAGTGGGTCTGTCCCACAAAAGCTGACCACCTAATAAATTATTTTGTTAGTCTTTAAAGTGCTACTGGACTGCTTTTTTGTTTTGCTAGAATATAAACTAACACAGCTATCTCTCTGTTACTATTCAATGTGCTTCCATTGCTGTCTCTCTCTCTTTCCACATAGCACTCCAAGGTGCCACTGAGGCTCATGTAGTGATTCCCGAGTTAGTTTTAATTTAGCTAGCTCAGGTACAGAGGAGGGAAGCTGGAGCAGCACATCCCTGCAGATAGCTCTGCAAGGGTTCTGGGTGGGCTTGAATGACCTGTGCTGAAAGGCATGCTGCTGCAGCTTCACTACTGTGTTACCAGTGCTAGCTACACTGGAACTGGTTTGGGTCTGTGTCCATGAGCTCCCTCACTCCCAGGGATTGTAGTGTACAGGTAGGGTAGGTTTCCCTGCATGCCTGTCAGTTCTCATAACTCTCCCTGAACAGCCTCTCCAAACTCATTCAAACCCCTTCCCTTTTCTAGGCCCAGGATCCTTTCATGGTGCAGGAGCCTTCTTTGAGCCCAGACTTATCCTGGGGAAGAATAAACTATTCCAGCCTAGAAGGAGGCAGATAAAGTGTACTCCCCCATAAACAACTTCCTCACTTTATCCGTATCATTGTTTTCCCTTTCCTGATTGATTCCTCTAACAACCCCTTGTGATCTAACTCCATAGCAAGTAGCCCATCAGAAACACAGAGAGGCTAGAACCATACTCATAAAAATAACATACATATTTCCAGATCAACACAACTGGTTTCAAGGAGACCCCTGTGCTTACTCTTAGGTACTAGGTTTCTTGGAAGTGTCAAATGCTTTGCTCAAGCATCAGGAGAGTGGAATAAAAGGAGGATCAGGCATGTTAGACCACATAATCATTGGCATTGTCTCACCTAATTTCAAAATACTCTTGTATGACAGGACACAAAACTTTAGAACTGCCTTGTGTGGAAACCTACCACAGCCAAATTCTCTGCTGTCCAAGTCTGACTGAGTTAAGGTGCACACAAAAGTCAGTACTTCATATGATTTAAATATAAAGCATTTAAGTTAACAGAGCCCAAAACCTTAAGGTGCTATTCATCTTTCCTTCTTCCTCACAATTTCTGCATTCTGCCTTTTCTAATCCACTACCTATGAGATGTGTGTACATTCAAGCAATGACCCTTTATGCTTGATTTCACACATATTTGTAGCTATTTTGTGCCCTAATCAGTCTGTGATACACCCAAGTTCATTTTAGGTCCTCTTCATGGTTAGCTTGAGGTACGTCTTCAGTCTAAGATTCTTATATGCTCAACATAAGACTCCTCTGTTTGTAATCAAGGCACTTTTGTGTTGAGTCTGAAATATTTCTCCATGTTCAAAATGATGGTTGAGATGCAACTCTTCTGATATATAAGTAGGGAAAGCAATCATTATAGAAGAGGCACAATTTAAAGAAGACCATATGTCATGTCTAATGCTCCCAAGGCCCACTGGCTTTTTTTTGGCAAATAGGTCTGAGTCTCACCAATACCCAGCCTAGTCAGAAATACAAATTTTGAAACTTAAGGTGCGGGGAGATAGAGGAACAGAATGCACCAGGTTCAGGATACAAAGAACTACTTGTTATCTATCCTTATCCTTATATTTTTAGGTTCTTCCTCATTTTACTTATGTTCATTGTTAGCTCAATGTACTTCTTCAGCTTTGGTTTCATATGCACTGTGAAACATGTCGTTAACATGAAACACACACACATTTGGGCAGTGATTGTCCCACACATAGGGAATAAACTTTTACATTTAGCACTTTTCCTTTGGATCCCATTAGGTTTCACAAACTGTGCACCTAAAGCTGTGATTCTCAATCCGGGGTACGCATATGCTTGGGGTGCCTAAAAATCTTCCAGGGAGCAAACCAACTCCTCTAAATATTTGACTAGTTTTACAAAAGGCCACACAAAAAGCACTAGCAAGGTCAATATCAACAAAAATTTCACACAATGACTTGTTTATACTGCTCTATATACTCTACACTGAAATATAAGCACAATATTTATATTCCAATAAATGTAGTTTATAATTATATGCTCAAAATAAGAAAGCAAGTACTTTTGCAGGGACAGTATGCTTGGCACATTTGCATCTTTTTAAGGAAGTAGTTTTTAAATGAGGTGAAACTTGGGGTAGGCAAGACAAGGAGGTGCAGTAGTCTGGAAAGGCTGAGAACCATTGATAAAGAAGTACTAACAAATCCATAAATAGCCTCTCATCAACACATATTCATGCAGGAACAAAGCAGTGGGCATGGGAACGGAAGACGTTGCCAGTGAAGATGCTAGAGTTTTCCCCCCTTCCCTGCCCCACCCCTACTCCCACAAAACTTATTCCATTGCATGGCCCGCTGGATGGGAAGATCAAAGTCATTCAAAGACTCGTCCTCCAACTGCCATCTCCCAAAGGGCTCTTTATACATCATGATCTTTCTGTCAAGAAGGAGAAATCTGCCACTCGGCGCACACAGCCTGGAGAGGAAAGAGCCATGCACCCTGGACTAGTGTGTTGCTGCTCAGCCATTCCACTGGTGAGCACATCTGATTTCCCATGTGACCACAGGGAAAGTCTCTTCAGGGTCCTGCTGAGTTGCCACAGCTGTGCGTTACGTTACACTACAACAGAGGGCCTTGCTCGCCACATGCCAACCCTCCGTCCCCTTCAGAACTGATACACTGAAATGAGATGTGTTGTAATTATTATTTTAGATCTCAAAGCCAGGAGGGACAGAGAAGGCTAAAATATGTCACACGGGCTTCTTGCAAACATGACACAAACTGACTTGGGGGCAAATTAACACAACTGGAAGAATTTGCTTGGTCTCATCAAAGTAATGAAATGTGATATCTGCCACGAAAGGCAAAGGCAGGGACATATCTCACTTTGCAGTAGTAGCAATACCCTTTAGACAAATGACTCCCTGCTTTATTTTAAATGTACCCTGGGATGCAGCGTGCTGTATGTAGGATAGAGAGAGAACAGATTTGCAGCCATATAAATAGGTTCACTTAATGCAGAAGGAAGCATTTCTCCCCTTTTCTCCCTCCCCAGTGAGGTATTGCTATTATTTAGTTAGTGCCTCTGATAGCAGGCTCACTGTACAATATGAGGATAAAGGGCCCTGACACAAAGCGTTCACTGTCTACATAGGCTAGATACAAAGTGAGGTTGGGCAGCAACAGAACCACCGTGACTGAAGAGAGAAGCTTAGCATGAGTCACATAAGAGCAGGACTTCGGCTTGAACTGGACTTTCTTTTTCATTCCTTCCTGTGCAGCTTACAGAGTGCTCAGGTTTGCAAATTTCCTGGTGCTGGCCCCAAACTCCATTCCCTTTTTGTCACTCTGGAGAGATGGGGTGATCTCCTGGCCACAGCTGTTCCCTTCTCAATGTTAAACTATTTTAACCAGCTGGCTACCCCGACTCCCCTCCCTGACATAGGCTGCTGTCCTGGATAGGGAGAGGGACTAATTGGGAAGGGGTGGAGTCAGTCAGTGATGAACTCCAGTGACCTCTGGCAAGTGGGGTGGTTCCTTAACTGTCCCTTAGCACAACTCTCTCAGAGCATCTCAGTTCTCTAGTTGAGCCAACCTGAAGAAACACAGCACCCGTTCTTTACAGCCACACACACTTGAGATCCTTCACCAAGTACAGTGCAGCTAGACCCAGTGAGCAGGTCCTGTGTAGGACAGAGGGACAGTGGTGCTTTAGTCTCAAGACTAACTTTAGTTCAGGTATGACAGGTATGGAAACAGATCAGTTGATGGGGAGTAAAGAGGGGCCAGTCAATGTATGATCACAAAGCTGAGCCTTCCTAGAAAGTTCCGGTTCAGGTTTGATCTCCAAAGACAGACCAGCTCAGAGATTGGACTCTCTTATCCAATATGTCCTCCCCATTCCCTTTCTAGGGGTTCCTCTTGCCAGGTACAATGATCTATGAGGTACGTAACTTGGCTTTAGCTCCATTAAACACTGGGGTGCCATTTCAGATTTTAGTTTGGGGGAAGGGCAATTTTAAACATGATTCCAGGGGATACTTAGGCACTTCAAAACTAGTTTTCTGGCAGATAATTTAGAAATTAGCTGACAGGATTCCTATATCTAAATCCTACATAAAAGAAAGATAAATAAATATTAGACCCATTCAGTTCTAACACCACCACGTTCTGACATCTTGTGGCAAGCCACTTAAGGGACACTGTTAGGTTTAGAATTTTAATGTCTATTCTTACTTTGTTACTAACTCTGTGAGGCCCCACATCCTCTGTGACTGAACTGACCTTGTCAGCTCAAGCCCTTCTCTTGACTGGGACTCCCTCCTTTTCATGAGCCTATAAATGTAGACCCTCCTCTGGACCCCCCCACTCATCCCTCTGACAAGGCGGGTCTTTGTCCATGGAAAATTATGCTCCAAAATATCTGTTAATTTATTAGGTGCTGCAGAACGTCTTCTTGTTTTTGAAGACACAGACTAAATTGGCTACCTCTCTGATACTCTGCAGGGAGGGAGACCCCAACAGGGGTTGAAGCTGCTATCAAATCACCCCTCACTCTTCTCTTCTGCAAACTAAACAAGCCCAGATCCCTCAACCTTTCCCCATAGCTCATGTGCTCCAGCCCTCTTCCTATCTATCCCTTTCCTAATGAGTACCAATATTCAATTTTTTTTTCTTGTCACTAGCCAAGGGGCAGATATTTTCAGATGACTATCCAATGGCTCCAAGAGCCCTTTATGGGTAGGTTCAGCTAATTCAGATGCCATCATTTTGCATGTATATTTGTGATTATATTCACCATGTTCATTACATTGCATTTATCAACATTGAATGTCATCTGCCATTTTGTTGCCCAGTCACCCAGGGTTTTTTGTTTTATTTTGTTTTTTAAATCTCTCTGTAATTCTTTGCAGTCTGCGTAGGGCTTAGCTGTCTAGCACACAGTTTGTAGCCTCTGCAAATTTTGCCAACTCACTTTTTATCCCTTTTTTCCAGATCATTTATGCACATGTTGAACAGCACTGGTCCCAAGACAGACCTCTGGGGGACACCACTACTTACTTCTCATGATTCCCACACATTGTTGCCTATCTGACTGAAGTACCTGACAATGCCAACTCATGATCCTTAGCATACATGAGTGGCAAACCTTCTGCTGTCTTCATCACCCTACCTCTTTATAAACAAGCTCCCTGCAGCAAAGGCTGCTCCCAGCTTCCAAATTCATTAGCAATTGCACTCAGACTGTGTTGCAGTTAAGAGCTTTGTCTGGATCTAGGGTGAGTAGACACTGGCACAAAATTATGTGGGGAAGGGTAGAGCCCCCCCCCTCAATGGCACCCCTGACAAAACCCAACTCAGTTATAAGTTATCACTCTGTAACAGGGTCAGCACCTGCCCCTCACACATGCTGCCCTCCTCTGGCCAATGGTGCCAGCAGTTCTTTCCAGCAGGGTAGCACCCACCTCTCCTGAGCACCTTCCCTCCAGCAAACAGCTTCCTCAGTGGGTCTTCAGTGACGTAGTCCTCCTCTGACTGAGCCACTGAAATTGCCCCCATTTCCAGGGTACACTACCCAACCAGGCCTATCTCAAAGCCCTCAGTAATGTCCGGTAGCCCTCCTCAGATGCCAGTTGCAATCTGACCAATCCCAGTACCCTAGATGTCAGCAAAAATGCAAACTGCTCCTGGGTGGAGCATCATCCTTCAGGGTTTCCTCCCCAGAGGCTCTTTATCTGCCTGTTAGTCTTCTGACCCCAGCTCTCAAACTGGGTTAGTTTAGATTAGCCCCCTTTCAGGAGAGTAACAGGTTTATCTTAAATGCATCCTGGCAGCCAGCCAGAAGCTCTTCCTTCACTTCCCTCGTCCCTACCAGCCTCAGCCCTTGCAGCTATCCAAGAACATCTCTGACTCCCCACCGTCCTTGCTAACAGACTGATCTACCCAGCCTCTTTCTTCTCCTGCAGACAGAAATACACACTTCTTGTTCCCCTAACTCATGCAAACAGATTACACTCGCTCTGGTCTTAGAACTCTTTCAATATGACCCTCCTGGGTCCTCATTGACTACTCCCTGAAGCCTTTCTGATTGGATGCTTCCCCTGCATCCATTCTAGCCTGGGTGGAGGACTGTTCCGCTTTTTTTTTTTTTCTTGGGATGGGTGTGGCAAGACATGAAGGCCATCAGCAGAGGGCCACAACTCCGCTCAACCACACCCCCTCATAAAAACATCTCCATAGAATGCTCAGCAAGCATGATTCCTAAACAGAGGCAACTGTGTAATTTGTAAATTCAGGGTTGCACCATTAATGGACGGTTTCCATATGTGAATGAGTACAGAGGAAACATTCTGGGCCAAAGCCTCTGCTGGCATAAACTAGCATAGTTCCACTCAAGTCACTAGCTAAAGACATGGCCCTCTGTATCATGCTTACTGAGCTTTGAGATACTCAGTCCCCTCCATTCAAATAATGTGAGTTTAGACAGAAAAACATTTGGGAAAAGTCTTAAACCTCAAAGCAAATTCTATTCTGTACAACCATTTTCTACTTCTAACAATAACTACTTTAATTTTATTGCAGTAGAGTCTACAGGCCTAAGTCAGGATCCAGAATCCCATTGTGCCAGGTGCCATAAAAACACACAAGACATAATCCCTACCCAACAGAGCTTAAGCTCCAACTCCATCCCACCCTCAGAAATTAGAGCAGATGGGTGCAGCACACAAGCAAAATAAAGATTGTGATGTTTTCCAGCATACCTGTCATGCTTCCTTACATATAGGACCTGATTCCAAATCCACTGAAGACAAAGGGGATTTACACCACATCTAAGTTTTGAAATAATGTACTCAATTTGCGCAATACAAATTGTGTAAATAATTTCAGAGTAAGCGGCTATTCTGAAAGTTCCGTTACCCCTCTTGCGACAAGGGGTAGCGAAACAGGAATACCGCACTGAAAACAGCAGCGCTATCTTGAGCATAAGGAAAAGCCACAGCATTGCTATTTTGGGGTATTTCTGTATCCCGAAATAGCACCCACAGTCTAAACGTAGCCAGGGAGCTTTTCCCTTGCCTTCAACAGGTACTGGATCTGATCCTGTGTATGTTCTGTATACCTGTTTGGACAGTGTGAAGCTTTATATAACTTGAATATTTAATGTTATGTGAGTACAGCGATTAAGCACAACGATAGACATTACCCTGTGGATCATACTAATTTAGTACCTTTTCAGTGTTTTATCGTTGCGCTACATGATCTGAAAAGAAGAGCTGCTAATCTTAATGGGCGAGTTCACAGTGTCACCTTCAGGTTCAGCATTCATCCTCTCTGAGGAGATTCAGTTTTTGGTGCTGAATAAAGTCTAATTCTGCCAAAATTCTCACGTGGTCTGACATTTAACTCTCCATTATGACATCCAAATTGCAGCAGTCAGGGAAATTGAAACAAGGTGCTAGACACTAAAACAATGACCTCTCTTTTCCTTCCTAATTGAGCAGATTTGACTTATTTTAACTGCAACATACAAAGCAGTATTACGACTTTCATCCAAAAAAGAACTCCCCTCTCAAGTCCTCTAATTATTTAAGGGATTTTCCTCTCACTGACATGACCTCAAACTTCCTGGCTTCAGAAGCGCTGCTATGACTAAGAAAGAAAAATTCACTTCAGTACCCAAATGGACTAGTGGCATTTTAATGTCTTTAAAAAGACTGTCTGAAGGAAATGTTGAGTTTGCAGCCAATGGTGATCAATCTACAGCCCACTGGTGCTCTGTGCTTGCCTGCACACACCCCTCTGTGCTCTTACCCCATGCTTCTGGTGCACTGGGGCCCTGCACTTACCTACTCCTCTCCTCCCTCTCAGCGCTTCCAGATCACCGTGAATCCACTTATTTGCACCCCCATTCTCACTCCTTCCCCTCCCTGAGTTGTGGCATTCAAGTTCTGAGGGGGAAAGAGAGCAGTGGGGGTTGGGTCACAAATCAGCCAATTCATGTTGCTCCAGAAGTAGTGGTAGGAGTGGGGAGAGGACATCCTTGCAGAAGAAGGTGGGAAAGAGGCCTGGCTGGGATTCGATATTGTAAAGTGAGTGTAAATGATGTTTTTTTAATATTTGAAGTTGATGACAGTTCTATTAATATATGTCTTGTATTAATGTCTTTAATCTTATTCTTGGGGTCCTGGGTATTGCATGACTGATTTGAATCTTACAGCCTACTGAGACAAAGGAGGGCCACTCATGCGGCCCACTCAGTAGCCTTAGTTGCCCACCGCTGATATATGGCAATACAGAATTATTTGTTATGTATTGTCTAACTGCGGTTGCATGCTTTAAGGACACTTGTCTGAGCCAGAGCAGTTAAGTTTCATATCAGAGCATGTCCACATTTTGATGTGCTAATGAGGAAAGAAAGCTTTCTTCCCTCCTGGTTACCATTTCTTTGTGCGCAACAGGTGCCTCTCACACTACACGTTTGCTGGTTTTAAGATCTGACCCTCATTAGCAATTTGATAGAGAACATCACACTGCTGGTCTTGAGTTACTCCTCGTCTTTACCTAGAAATGATGGTGAGGGGGAGATACCATTACTATTTAATATAGATCTCATAAAGGTTACATACAGGCTATCTTTTAACCTATGCAGCAAATTTAATTCTACTTTGAGAATTGTATTAATGGGAAATCCACTTAAAAAAATTACAAAGACATGCAAGCCTCCCCCGTGCCCAGAAATCCATGATGGTTCCATCCGATACCATTAGTTTCCCTTGAGAAGTCTAGATAAGGGCAAAAATGGCCTGGGTTTTCCCTGTGTGGCTGCAAGGGAGATTCATTGAAGTCAGGCGCGGTGTCTCACATACCATTAACATTATGGTAATATGGCGTCACCAAGACCCCCTGGGAGAGTGGGAATCGGAGACTGTTGGGCTAGTTTGAATATTTCAAATTTCTTCCCTGACAGGGACATTTGCAATGTAGTTAAAATGAAATGTTGATGTCTGTGTCCCATGTTGAAATATTGATATATGGGTGCATAAAATGTTTTATGAATGCATGGTTCCATTTTGTGATTTACTACAACTGAATAGTGCCTTCTCAGAACTTACTAAGACAAGAGTGGAGAGATTGGGGTTTTTTTCTTTGTGAAACAAGTGAAGGATGGAACTGCAGTAAATACAATATATTCAGAAACAGTCCTTTGCACTGAACTTTACAGACAGCACATTCTCCTTTGCACAGTGCAACAGGAAACATCCTGCAGAGACACTATTCTAGGTAAGACAACTCGCAAACTATGCCAATCTAGCTCTGTGGGAGTAAGGGAATGTTGAAGTGGGGCACTTATTTCGAAGCTGCCCCCATCTTCACTGCCAGTCTGAAATTCAACATTTGTTTGTATGGCTGCCATTATGCTAATGAAGCTCTGAATATGCATGTTAGCGCCTCATTAGCCTGCTTCAAATTGCCTTATTGCCATGCCCCCTCCAACAGGACAATGGTAGTGCAGCAGTAGCCTTAGACTCAGCCCCAGGAAAATCTAACTAATTCTTGTTGAACAAGTGGGAGGAGGGATCACTTAGCAGGACCATAGCTGCCGAAACTAGGGGTGCTAATGGGGCTGTACATCCACGGCTTGAAGTAGTAATAACTCAGATGCACAGTTGCTACATTCAGCCCACCTCTGTAAAAATTGTTCCAGCACCACTGCTCTTAACGATCTACTTACAGCACAGACCAGGACAACAGCCCCTGCTACAGCTGCAGTGAGGGTGGGAAGGAATTCTCCATTGCACATATTCAGCAGAGCTCTCAGACTTTGGTTGTGTTAGCTGGGTTCCCAATTTCAAGTCCTTTAAACTAAGGGCCAAAAAATTGACTTCAGGGTCTTTTAACTTATGGTTTATGGGAAGATTGGGACAGCAGGGAAGAAAGAGCGTTAAACACTTTCAAATGTGGAGGGGAGTTTCCAAGAGACAAGATGACAATTTAAAGTTCAGTTTCACTTCAGGTAATCACTGTCATTTCCCTTTTTATGGTATCAATCAATTAACAGGTGGCAGTGAGCTGCCAGGCACTTGATAATACATAATTAGCTCTAGCAAGAATCAGGCAGGACACTCACCCTATGACCCAGAACATATTCCCTTTAGCCCTGAGAGTCAGTCTCACCCATTCACAACTCTTTTCTCTCCTTCCCCCATGTCAATCCCTCATTCCCCCCGCCCGCCCCCGCCATTCCTGTGCTTCCTTTCCTCTCTCTCTATAAAACTTTTCATCTTGGGTTCCAGAATGGCATCATCATGTCAATGACATCTGTCTGCCGCCCAGGAGGTGGAGGGATATGGTTGGGAAGGCTGGGCTCCCCAGAAAGCGGGGTGGGTGTTGAGCATAGTGAGCAGGGGGCACAGCCCCCTAGTTGTTTGCTACCTCTTTTATCTTTATTACTCCACCATACATTTCAGACCCTCTTTCCTTCCCTCTGCTTTTCAGAATTGTTAACACAAGAGAAGAATTCCATAGAAAAAATGCACAGGCCAGAAGTTCAATAACCAACATGAGCCTGTGGTGAGAGTGGGGCATTGGGAACTGAGTCCTGGGTTCTTCTCAGAGCTTTGCCATGGACCTGCTTTGCAAGCTTGTGCCAATCATTTTCAGAACTGGTGACTCCTTCTAGAAGTTTGGTTTTGCACCCCCTTTGGCCAAACTCTCTACTGAAGCCAACAGAATATTTAGCCTCTTTTCTCAAATTAAGCACCCAAAATCCAGTGGTTTCTTTTGACCTACCATTGTCTGTTCTTTTTACCCAGCTGTGAAATGCAAACGTAGCAGGATGTCTAGTTCTGACCTGCTGCAACAACTGTCAGTGTAAACAAAATTCTGCAGTCAGAGTTTCTTTAACGGTCCATTGGTTATGCAGGAGAGAGACTAGAATCCAGCTCACTCTTCCAACATGGCATTACTTCCGCTAGTTCTGCAGAACCAAAGAGCAGTGAACCATATAAAAACCTGCTCTCATCAGTGAAGTACTGTGAGAAGACTGGTCACTGAACACACACAGACTGCCAGATTCTGTGGGCCATTGGTGTTCTGCAATGATCACAGAAGCCAAAGAGGGAAGTAACATTGGCAGCTCTAAGACAAAAAGTCATCACCATCCCTCTCTACTTCTAGCCCTTGCATCCCCACAAGTTGCTCCTGGGATGGGATTGCGCCACCAGCTCCCACGATAACACAGAATAACTCTCCCCTGAAGTCAGAAGTACAAGAGAGGGGCCAACCTGGCAGTGACAAGCTAGCTCAGGCCCAAAACCTATCAGCTCTTCCAGCAGAACAGCAGCACAGTGGTACACAGAGTTTTTTTGCCCACAGCTTGTGGCCTAGTACTAGGATGACCATATTTCCCCACCCCAAATATGTGACACCAAGTAAAGCTGCTCAGACTTCTGTGAGTTCAATGGAAATCAATCAGACCTATGCAGTAGAAATGCTCAAAGTAACATTTAGTGAGCACCAATTAAAAGGCACACTACACATATATTAACAGAATGCAAGTTAGCCCAAAGTTTATAATGGAGAATGCAACGTGCCACACCGTGGGAAGCTGGGAACGGTGCTGATGCCCTGCCCTGGGGGGAGGGCTCCCTGGCTGCAGAAGGCAGCTGCCCCATGGTGGGTGGGTTCCCTGGTTCCATGGGCAGCAGCTGTGTAGGGGGTGGTGGGTTCCCAGCTCCACAGGCAGCTGCCCTGTAGTGCAGTGGGGATGGGGCTACCTCTTGACAGGGGTCTTCCTGGCTGGAGGGGCAGCTGCCCCAAAAAGGGGCAAAAAGTCCCCTTAAAATCTTAAACAAGGTATGAGTGGGGGACACACTACCTCCGCCCTTCCACCGCCCCAACATAACCTGCCTTACTGTATGTCAGAGCCCCAGGCTTCCTCTCCTGCTGCTGCCTGCATGTCTGTCCCATCAGTATGTGCTGCACATGCTCTCTAGCCAGCACCTGGTACCTGCAGCTGTAACTGCATTGACCTGGGGGAAGAGGAGCTCAACAGGGGGTGTGAATGCAGGACAATTAGCCCTTTTGTTAAAATAAGTCAGTACAACTTCCTGACACCTGAAATGTGAGAGGGTCTTGGTGAAAACGAGATGGATGGTCACCCTACCAAGCACGTATCAGTGTTCCTAGTCTGAGATGAACAGGTGTCAGGGGCTGGACGTGTGCATGCAGGAGGGGAATGAATGGTAGACATACGGTCCTTTCCAGGACCATGACCTGGGGGCTACACGGTTACATTGCTCTGCTACCTGGTCCCTAGATGGGTTCTTCACACAGGCAACCAGGCTTTTCCGTGTTTTGCAGCCAAACGGTTACCTCCTGCTTCTCTAGGTAAAGCCACGCTTCTGCTCATTAAGTCATGTCATAATCTCTTTCAGGCAAACAGTTCTCAGCGCAAGTCCATCCAGTCTCGCTTTTCAACCAAGGCAGTGGATAAAAATAAGATTACTGCTTATCCACTCTGGTTTTAGGTCACTCCAGTTTCCTTTACTATTCCACCACATCTTCCTTCCATTTTGAGATGTAGCTGTAATATATAAGACCACTGTCTCCTGGATTGTCATATGGCTCTTAATTTCAGGGCTCTTTTAAGAACCTCCTTTCTAAGCCCCTGAATATAAAGCTTTCACTCTGGGGAGAGTGGGATGCTGGATCAGTGCTGTTCCAACTGGAAGGAGAAAAACTGCATGATAACCAGAAGTGACTGGACAGGCGAACAGAATACACTCATTCCTCCACCTGCCTCAAAAGGTCATTCCTGATTGCTATAACTGAGCGCTTGTAATACCAAATCATGGTGTATGAGGCCATTGTTGTCCTCTCAAACTACACTGCTATAATCAAATACATTCCAATCTCTTCTCCCCACTCATTTAGCATTACTGAGGGAAAGGTAGCCATACTGTCCAAGAAATTCAACTGCTTCTTCCCTGGTTGGCAGTGTGCACCAGGATCTGCCAAATTACAAGGTGGATTCTGAAAAGCGACAGAAGTTGATTTCGTTGAGGAGGAACATAATTCAGACATCAATAAAATATTGAGCTTCCTTTCTTCCTTCTTGACCTGAACAGGCATTCTGAAGTTACTGACAAAATCCAGGTAATCATTCATTATTTATCTACTTTTAAAAAGAATGGGGAAGGAAAGCGAAGGTAGAGTTACTTACCCTGTCTGCTTCTAAAAAGCAAGATATATTTTAAAAAAAATCCATCAGAATGGTCAATGTTCATTAAGAAAGAAAGAAGGATGGGGAGGGAACCAGAAAAGAGGTTGGCCTGCTGCTTTCACCGAGGTCACACTTCCTGGCATGAAATCAAAGTTAATGAAGACAGAAGGGCTCCTCCATGCTGTTGGGCCCTGGATACTAATGAACATTATTTAACGGTCAAGAACTGTCCCTGTGAGAGTTGATTAATTAGCAAAGGCAGGGAGGAGACAGACTCTAATGGCATCTCAGCTACTAATAATAGAGTCGAGTAGCACAGCCATAAAGATGAGGAGGCTGTAACCACGGAATCACAGCTCACCTTCACTGCAAGTAACAAAGGCAACAGGTCTGTTTATCTGACATCCTGCTTTAAAGCGATGTGCCCGTGATAAATTGCTGCCTCCCAGTTAATTGCAATTAATGTAGAGTTTGGATCTGAGAAGCAATATGGTCAAGTACTCAGAGGAAGAGGGTGGGAGCCCCATTCCAGCACTGGAGGCATACCTGGATGTTCTAGGTTTAAAGTACTCAACTTCATTCTCTCTCTGCTGGTAAATTGGATAAATGAAAGTTTGAAGAGGAGATATCCTGTGGCTAGGATACCTGGCTGGGAATCAGGAAACCTGGATTCAGTTTCTGGCTCTGCCACAGGTATCTGATGTGAGGCAATCTGTGTCTACTGCTCACCTGTAAAGTTTGGACAATTGCCACTTCCTTTTTTTCTATTCTGATTTGTCTGTTTAGATTATCAGATCTTTGGAGCAGGAACTTCATGTGCAAAGTACAGAGCCAAGAACAAGAAAGATGGGAGGTCAGATACCTGCACGTGAATAAGAAATATAAATGGGTTATTTCCAAGAACTAAGAATCTCTGTCTCCCATGATTTAGGGCTTGCTGCATTTAATCCTGCACCACGGCTAAAATCAACCAGGTGGTCTGACGGACCAGACCAGTCAGATTCAAGGTTTCACATCTCACTGATGTTTAGGCCAGAATCCAGTGCAATATGCCAACAAAAAGCAGGTATTCTCAAGATTCTACTGGTATACTGCACTTGTTACTAGTACTGGTGGTTTGTGAGCTATCAGGAAAAATAAAGTACATGTTACCCCAATCAAAAGTGAGGGAAAAGAGTTTAATAGTGTTTACTTCCAACTACACTCCTAATTTCCTCATCTTAATTTAATTAAGTTGCTGTACCAAAACAGAAATCAAAATATTCTTTTAGATATTCCTGGGAGACAGCGTCATAGAGGCAATGCAAAGACCATGCCAAATTCATCTTTTGTAGGAATCCTTTGTTTCAACATGTTGCATGTAAAATGTGGCTCATCGACATATCTAATCTTAATGGCATTAAGTCACATGTATCTAATCTTTATGGTACTAAAGAAATCGTCTCAAAATTTGAATATTCTCATTGTAAGCATTAAAAATTATTTTAATTCTGTGTCACCTACACTTCAGAGGTCAAAAAACAAACGGGCGGAGCAGTTGGTTTCATTAAGCACTAACCTCAACTCAAGAGTCAGAGAGAAACAACTTTGATGCCAGACTTTATTGCACAGCCATTCTGATACTATGGGGAATGACATTCCCACCTCTCCCTAAAGGGTTATATATTTATCCTCCATTTATCCAAATCCTACAGCTTGGAATCTGCTGAACTTAACCTGCATCCTGAAAATGTCAGTGATACATCTCATAAACTTATTTCACTTTCCCCAATTTGGTGTTTGTTTACAAGAACAAACTTGACTTAAGCCCTTGCACTGCAACTGGAGCATAGTTCATCTACAAGTCTCTTGTGCTTCAGTCTCTCTTTGGACAAAACTCCTAGCTGTCTCCAGAAGTACCCCAGTGGTCCTTCAATCTCAGTAGATCTTCTCCATGTTGTCCCAGGTTTTCCTCTTCTGCATTTTCCTTGCGGGTTCCATTTCGGAGTTTGATGGACTATGCTGAATGATGGTTTTTGAGTATGTGGCCTACCCATCCCCACTTTCTTCTCTTCATTTCAATGTCATGTGGTTCTTGTCCCGCTCCCTTCCAAAGCTCCTCAATTGTGATAAAGTCTTGCCATTTGATGTGAAGGATGTACCTCAAGCATCGGTTTATGAATGTCTGTAGCTTGTGACTAAGACTTTTTAAGACACCAGGTCTTGCATTCAAACCAGAGTACACTCTTCATATTTGTGTTGAAGATCCGCAGTTTCGTCTTCGCAGATATTATTTGTGAACTCCATATGGGACAAAGAGTCTTGAGTGCAGCTGTTGCTTTCTCTGTGCTGACATTGATATCCTTATCTGTTCCTCTGTCTCTGCCCATAATACACTCCAGGTAGATGAACTGCTCCACATCTTGCAAGTCTTGAGCGGTCTATCAACTTCTGCCTTCGTTCTCCGCAACAGAATCCTATTGAACACTTTTCCTGGAACAGACAGTAATGTGATGCCCCTCCAGGTCTTGCATTCCTTCAGGTTGCCTTTCTTTGGAAGTTTGATAAATTAGCCATGTTTCCGGTCTTACAGGATCTCCTCAGTGTCCCAAATTTTCCCAAACAGATTATACATCTTGTTTACTGATGTTTCACTACTGCCTTGATTGCTTCTGCTGGGATGTTGTCCAGGCCAGGTGCTTTTCCACTTTTCAAATGGGCAATGGCTTTGCTGATTTCTTATTTTGTAGGTCTGTTGCTGTTAATTTGAAGAGGTATATTTGCAGATGGTAACTCCAGAGGTTCCATGTGGGCAGGGTGGTTCAGTAGCTCTTCAAAATGTTCCTTCCACCTACTGAGCTGCTCACTTAGCTTTGTTAGCATATGCCCCGCCTTATCCTGTACTGGATGTTCCACTGTACCCCGTGACCCAGCTAACTTCCATATGATGTCATACAGCTCTTTCAAGTTTCTCTGCCCTGCTGCCTTTTCTCCTTGTTGTACAAAGTTTTCCACAAAGCTCTTGCTCTGTTTTACAGCCTCCGTAACTTCTCTGTTGGCTTCTGAATACCGTCTCTGAGCTTCTGTCCTGGCTGCTCTTGTTTTGCTGTTGTTGACTGCTGCTTTTCTGTCCCTTCATTCCTTCACTTTTGTCAGAGTTTCTGCTGTGATCCAGTATTTGTGACGCCTTATTCTCTTTCCAGGCTGTTTTGGTGTGTTCCCAAATTTGTTCCAAGGAAGAATCTTTCAGGATGAGGTTTGTCAGAAGAGTATCTCTGTTGGACAGCTCCACTTGGAAGCCACCTCTTGTCTCTATAGCCTCCGGCTGCTCTGTGCTGAATCTCAGTCTTGGTTTGGTCACTTTTGTGGTGTACCTCTGGAGCTTGAACTTAAGATTTATCAGGACCAAATGGTGGTCTGAACCTACATCTGCTCCTCTTTTATCATGGACATCCTGCATCAAACTTCTGAAAAACTGCTGATACAGACGTGATCAATCTGGTTTTCTGACTGGTGATCCGGTGAAACCCAAGTGACCTTATGGAGATATAGGTTGGATATTAGGAGGAACTATTTTACCAGGAGGGTGGTAAAGCACTGGAATGCATTACCTAGAGAGGTGCTAGAATCGCCATCCCTAGAGGCTTTTAAGTCCTATCTTGATGAAGTCCTGGCTGGGATGATTTATTTAGGGTTGATCCTGCTTTGGGCAGGCGGCTGGATGCTATGACCTCCTAAGGTCCCTTCCAGCCCTAAGATTCTAGGATCCTTTTCTGTGGAAAAACACTATCACTACCACAACTAGTCCACTGAATGAACAAAAGTCACTGAAGCGCTCTCCATTTTCATCCATGTTGCCTAGGCCTTCTTTTCCCATGGTCTGTTCTCTGCCTGTATTTATGCTTTCAATTTTCAAATTGAAGTCCCCCATCAAAATCAAGATATCCTTCTTTGCTTTCTAGTTCACAACACTTTGTAGTTTCTCATAGAAGTCTATTTTACATTCCTCAGCTGCTTCGTTGGTTGGTGCACAACATTGCACAATCAGTACCGTCTGCACTTTAGTGTAGAATGCGGCTGTGATGATGGGTGATGATACTGCTGTCCACTCCATGAAAGCACCAGATGCCTCTTTTGATAACATCAAGCCCATGGCTGCTCTTTGTGGTGCACACTCTTCTTTATGTCCTGAATGGAAGAGGATTTCACCTGTTACCAGGCATAGCTGCTCAGATCTTGTCCATCTTGTTTCACACAAGTCCAAAATCGCAATCTGATACTCTTATCTCTGCTGTGATCTGTGCTGTCTTCCCCGCTTGATACATGGTCCAAACACTCTATGTACCAAACTGGCTGGTTTGCCCTGGGTGAGACAAGGGTCATCTGCAGGGCAGCTTCCTTTTGGCTTTCTCTGCCATGCTTCATACTCAAACCAAGCAAATTGCCAGCTCCCCCCAAGACTTGTGTAATTGCAGGGTTCTTTGTCAATGTTTCTGTAACTTTTGATCTTTTATAGATAGGGTGGTTAACCCTAAGTCAACCCCTTTTACCTCAGAGGGAGGTTATCCAAATTTGTCTGGTCTCTACCCTTTGGCCTGTCCAGTTTGGGTGACACTTCTAGGAGCTGTACGTCCATCTGGCATAGTTCTCCAGGTCTTTGAGACACACAACCCACCTCGCTACAACAAGGAATGAATAAAAGGGATGCAAAATTCCACAATCTAGTTCAAGGCACTATGGAGGATTGATGCTTGTTTTATGCTATATTCTCTGTATGTCAAGAATAAACTTTTTAGAAGTTACTTCCAACACAAATGGAGCTGTGCAGCATATAGAAAACAAGAGTCAGAGTCAAGAGTCAGCTTCAGGACACAGAGGGCAAAATCAACCACAAAACTAAGGACCTGCCTCAAAAGAGCTAAAAACCCACAGGGGCCACTAATTAATTACTTAAAATGTCAATTGTAGTTATCAGCTGGTACACAGCAAGCTCCTCCCCCACTCCCCCTCCCATGGTCACCATGGCTGGGACTGCCAGCAGGACTCCATGCCAAAGCTGGCTCCCAGTTCCAGAGCTGGTGGGGTTCCCCAGCCCCAGCTGGATCCTTGGGGCGGAGGCTGCCAGGGGAGCTCCACACACCGGCTGGCTTCCCTGCCCAAGAGCTACTTGTTTCCCCCAACCCCAGCCTCCCC